>NC_134238.1:45316370-45371370 GCF_965152275.1 Natator depressus | reverse complement strand
TCTGTTTTACATTAGAAAAACTCCAGGAGAGTTCTGTGGTTGAATACTAGAACTGAAGATCACAGGGAGCTGGAGGGTAAATGGCAGCCTAATGAATGGGGTGCATAAAAATGTGGTCTTGAGTCCCTAAATTATGGGGCTATTTTTATGGGGTACTTTTATGTCTTCAGTTTGGGAGATCCTCCTTTTGTGTGAAGAGGGCTGTGCTCTCTAGGGAGAGTTTAATGCTTCAAATTGTGGAGCAGCTACTTAGTGCCGAGACAAAGTGGTCCTTCAGTGACCTTGCGTTCCTGCAGTCCAAGTGTGTGTTTGGTGGGGCGGAGGGGAGGCCAGCCAGATACCAAGGTAATGGCACATGAGAAATATTTAAGATAATCATCATAAGACTCCTCTCTTCAGTTATTACTATTACCCCTTTTGGCCCAAGCCCTTAGCTAATATTTGGAGTCTTGTAAGTTGTTTCCATGAGGAGGGAAAATTGACAAGGTGTTTCTTTGGTGCAATCCTGTTTATTTACAAAGAAAGCGCGCCAAGTCCTGTTTCCCAGAATACAATAGCAATCAAACCACAGGAGGCAGTTTCCTTGTTCCAATGTCTTTCCTCGGCCTCAAAAGCTCTCACTCTCTTCTCTTTCTCTCAGGGCCACGTTTTCAGTCCTTTTCTTGCTGTCTGCTTGGTTTTTTGGGCTATTTCTCTCTGTTTTCTTGCTTTCTCTATTTCTGACTGTATGGCTGCAGTCATACACTCTATACACTGATACCCAGCAAAACCTCTTGACCCACAGAGCTCAGTTTCTGACCAGCTTTGCATGTGGCCTGCATTTTGGGTGGTGGCGCCTATTGCTTTAGCTATCTTACTCCAAAAAGGAGCTTACTTGCTTCTTACATTTATCCTGAATTAAAGATGACTGTCAGGCCCATCAGCTTCAAGGAGGTTCACCCAGTCTCCATCATGTTAGTTTGCTCAATGATTAAATCTAGATGTCTTTTTTTAAGTGGATGAAAAACTGAGGACATAAGGCAGACATGTTTATTGTGGGCATGTAGGCTGTATGTTCTGAGGGCAACTGTGATTTAGCATCCAGAAATTTGCGTACTCTGTGGCTATGGAAAGAAGTGTACAGTTAGTAGCCCCACCCCGGCCTCCATTTTTTCCCTTACACTACAATTCTTTCAGTTCATAGAGAGGCTCATACTCCTGACAAGGGGAAAAGGTACATTGGAAGAAAACACGGAGAGCTTTTTGGCTGGGTTCAGAGACTGGATACCATATAGTTTATTAAAACTTCTGCTATATAGTGGTAAGTACAACATTCATCCAGTTTGATTAGTGGAGACTCTTCCAGTTCAGCACAATGAAGCAATAATATGTTGTTGAGAGTAGTATCTATATGCAGTAAATGCCTGTCTGGGTTTTTCTTCAGTACTTACCCAACATACAAGCCCTCTATTGTGGGTGTGCTACTTTCAGCCGCACATCACTGCTATTACTTGGGTGAGAAAAGTTCAATGAAAACACTTTATACAGGAGAATCAGTATTATGTGAAATAATTTGTAGTTGCAGCAGACACAGAGAACACAATGTGATGACAACAGTATTTGTGGAATTTGGGGACATGGAGGAGATCAGACCAGATACTCTAATTGTACCTTCTGGCCTTAAATTAGATGAATGAATGACAGCTGACAGTTGGAAAGAGGAAGGGTGGTTTGGAACTGGATGTGTTTCGTTTTTTCCTTTCACAGAATTTATAATTTTTTTTTTTTTTTTAGTGAACTAATCATGAATGTAGTATGATGAGTGGAACTGGAGAAAGTGGGTCAGGTTTCAGGGGGACCTAGATTAGCATGGGAATCAATCTCAGGAATGCAAACTGGAGTTTGTGGGCTGATGGTCACCGTGGAAATAAGATTGGTAAATGTAGTGAATCTGTGGTTTGGCAATATTGCCTTGGCTCTGATAAACTCCAATTGCTGGGTTGGTTCCAGGGTGGATTTCTTTTCATTTATCTGTAGACCTAGCTGGTGAAACAGGTCTATTGTGGTCTTCAGCATGCCTGCCGTTTCTTGTTGGTTGGTACCCTTGAGAAGGCAATCGTCCAAATAGGGGAAGATTATGACTCCTTTGCGTCATAAATGTGCTGCTACTACCGCGAGTGTTTTTGAGAATACGCGGGGAGCAGTGGACAGTCCAAAGGGAAGGACCCTGTATTGGTAGTGGTTGGGTCCTACTGTGAACCTCAGGAACTGTTTGTGGGCAGGATGTATTGTAATATGGAAGTATGCATCTTGGAGGTCGAGGGCTGCAAACCAGTCATAGAATCATAGAATATCAGGGTTGGAAGGGACCTCAGGAGGTCGTCTAGTCCAACTGCCTGCTCAAAGCAGGACCAATCCCCAACTAAATCATCCCAGCCAGGGCTTTGTCAAGCCTGATCTTAAAAACGTCAAAGGAAGGAGATTCCACCACCTCCCTAGGTAACACATTCCAGTGCTTCACCACCCTCCTAGTGAAAAAGTTTTTCCTAATATCCAACCTAAACCTCCCCCACTGCAACTGGAGACCATTACTCCTTGTTCTGTCATCTGCTACCTCTGAGAACAGTCTAGATCCATTCCCTTTGGAGCCCCCTTTCAGGTAGTTGAAAGCAGCTATCAAATCCCCCCTCATTCTTCTTTTCCGCAGACTAAATAATCCCAGTTCCCTCAGCCTCTCCTCATAAGTCATGTGTTCCAATCCCCTAATCATTTTTGTTGCCCTCCGCTGGATGTTTTCCAGCTTTTTCACATCCTTCTTGTAGTGTGGGGCCCAAAACTGGACACAGTACTCCAGATGAGGCCTCACCAATGTCAAATAGAGGGGAACAATCACATCCTTCGATCTGCTCGCGATGCCCCTACTTATGCAGCCCAAAATGCCATTGGCCTTCTTGGCAACAAGGGCACACTGTTGACTCATATCCAGCTTCTCGTCCACTGTAACCCCTAGGTCCTTTTCTGCAGAACTGCTGCCGAGCCATTTGGTCCCTAGTCTGTAACAGTGCATGGGATTCTTTCGTCTTAAGTGCAGGACTCTGCACTTGTCCTTGTTGAGCCTCATCAGATTTCTTTTGGCCCAATCCTCTAATTTGTCTAGGGCCCTCTGTATCCTATCCCTACCTTCCAGCGTATCTACCTCTCCTCCCAGTTTAGTGTCATCTGCAAACTTGCTGAGGGTGCAATCCACGCCATCCTCCAGATCATTAATGAAGATATTGAACAAAACCGGCCCTAGGACCAACCCTTGGGGCACTCTGCTTGATTCTGGCTGTCAACTAGACATGGAGCCATTGATCACTACCTATTGAGCCCGACAAGCTAGCCAGCTTTCTATGCACCTTATAGTCCATTCATCGAGCCCATACTTCTTTAACTTGCTGGCAAGAATTCTGTGGGAGAACGTGTCAAAAGCTTTGCTAAAGCCAAGGAATAACACGTCCACTGCTTTCCCCTCATCCACAGAGCCAGTTATCACGTCATAGAAGGTAATTAGATTAGTCAGGCATGACTTGCCCTTGGTGAATCCACGCTGACTGTTCCTGATCACTTTCTTCTTCTCCAAGTGCTTCAGAATTGATTCCCTGAGGACCTGATCCATGATTTTTCCAGGGACCGAGGTGAGGCTGACTGGCCTGTAGTTCCCAGGATCCTCCTTCTTCCCTTTTTTAAAGATGGGCACTATATTAGCCTTTTTCCAGTCATCTGAGACCTCCCCCGATCGCCATGAGTTTTCAAAGATAATGGCCAATGGCTCTGCAGTCGCATCTGGCCCCATGGACTTGTGCTCGTCCAGCTTTTCTAAATAGTACTGAACCACTTCTTTCTCCACAGAGGGCTGGTCACCTCCTCCCCATGCTGTGCTGCCCAGTGCAGTAGACTGGGAGCTGACCTTGTTTGTGAAGACAGAGGCAAAAAAAGCATTGAGTACATTAGTTTTTTCCACATTCTCTGTCACTAGGTTGCCTCCCTCATTCAGTAAGGGGCCAACACTTTCCTTGATTTTCTTCTTGTTGCTAACATACCTGAAGAAACCCTTCTTGTTACTCTTAACATCTCTTGCTAGCTGCAACTCCAAGTGTGATTTGGCCTTCCTGATTTCACTCCTGCATGCCTGAGCAATATTTTTATACTCCTCCCTAGTCATTTGTCCCCCTCGTCTAGCACTGGGATTATTGTGACCAGAGTGACCATTTTGAACCTGTGGTTGCGTACGAACCTGTTGAGTTTTTGGAGAGCTAAGGTTTGTCTCCATCCCCCTCCTTTCTTCTCTGTCAGGAAATATTTGGAATAAAAACCCCTCCCTCGGTGTTGATGTGGTACTAGTTCTACAGCAACCAGCAGTAGGAGGTGGTCTACTTACTGTTGCAGAAGGTGTTCATCAGAGGGGTCCCTGAAGAGGGAAGGGGGGAGGGTAGGGGGGATAGCTGTGAAAGGAATGGTGTAGCCAGATTGTATGATCTCCAAAACCCATTGATCTGTGGTTATCGCAGCCCAGGCATGGTAAAATGGGCGTAGGCAGTGACCAAAATTGTGGGATGGGGTATCTATTGGCGCTAGAGGTGTGGGGAGGTTGTGTATACTCTCGACCAAGACTTTAAAATTGTGGCTTAGATGTAGATGGACAGGTGGACAAGGCCTGGTTCTGTGGAGTTCGTTGTCTCTGAGCCCATTGTTTGGATCTGTTCTGAGTGAAGTATCTTGGTTGTTGATGGTTAAACGAGGGGTCTCGTGACCTCTGGTATGGTCTAAAGTGAGGGCATTTGTCAGGGAGTGGGTGTATGCCTAGTGTACAAAGCGTCGCTTGGGAGGCCTTCATGGTATGGAGGACGTCATCTGTTTGAGACGAGAATTGTTTATCCCTATCGAAGGGGAGGGCCTCCACTTTTATCTGTAGTTCTTTTGGAATTCCCAAAGCGTGCAGCCATGATGTTCTTCTCATAACCACAGCTGTTGCGGTTGTTTGGGCAGCTGTGTCTGCTACATCCATTGAGGCTTGCAGCACTGTGTGGGCTATTAACTGACCCTCATCGATAATGGCATTGAGTTGAGGACGTTTATGCTCGGGGAGGCCCTCCACGGGCTCTTGTATTTTACTATAGTTAGAGTAGTTGTAATTTGCTAGTAGAGCAGAATAGTTGGCAACTCTAAGCAGAAGAGTGGCTGATGAGTAAACTTTCCGCCCAAAGAGGTCCAGCCTCTTGTGTGCTTTATCTTGCAGTGATGAGCGGAAATAAGGCTGTTTACTGTGTTGATTAGCAGCCTCTACTACCAGAGAACAAGCCTGAGGGTGTGAAAACAAAAATTCCATGCCTTTGGCTGGAACAAAGTATTTTCTGTCAGCCCTTTTGTTGGTGGGTGGTGCCGATGTCGATGTTTGCCATATTACCTCCGCAGGCTCCATTATAGCCTCATCCATGGGGAGGACAATCTTGGTCGATGATGCCGGTTGTAAGATTTTTAACAACTTATGTGGTTTCTCCTGCACCTCATGTAAGGCAATTTCTTGGCTGTTTGCTACTCTTTTGAAGAGTTCTTCGAACTGTTTCAGGTCATCTGGTGGCATAGGGGTAGACGACATCACTGCTTTGTCTGGTGCAGAAGACAAGTGTGGAGCAGGTGGTGAATCATCCGGGTCTGCCTGAGATAGTATCTCTTCCTCTTCTATCTCTGTCTCACAGGGATCAGAGGTTTCTCTGTGTGGTAATAATGGGTGTACTCTGGAACCTCTTGTTGCTGGGGAAGAATAGGAGTTCTGGTATAAACACCCATTTTTTCATGGTTTGTATGTATAAGAACATCTTCTGTATTTTCCACAGTATGCATCCGATGAAGTGAGCTGTAGCTCAGGAAAGCTTATGCTCAAATGAATTTGTTAGTCTCTAAGGTGCCACAAGTACTTCTTTTCTTTTTGCGGATACAGACTAACACGGCTGCTACTCTGAAACCTGTCAATGTAACTAAGTATAGACTAAAAAGAAGTTCCGAGGTAACTTGTGACTTCTTTTTTTTTAAATAGAAAGTATCAAAGAGAGCACTGCCGTGGAGCTCTGTCTGCAGCCGAGTATGGTTGAGAAGAAACTGAGGGACGGTTGGGGGAGGGCGCGCTACAGGAGGTGCCAACAGCTGCATGACACAACTCCTGTGCGTGCCTTTCCCCGGACTGAGTACTGCTGTGAGAAATCTCCGGTGCAGGGACGCACCGACACCTAGAGTGGAGCACCCAGAGGGACACCACTCGAAGAAGAAAGTAAGTTACCAAGCAAAATAGAACAAAACATGCAAGTCTAAGCCTAATACAGTAGGAAACTGAATACACTGTCAGAGATGTCCCAATAAGCTTCTTTCACAGACTGGACTCCTTCCTAGTCTGGGCCCAATCCTTTTCAGACCAACGTTGTGGTTTATGGCCTAGGTCCAGCAATCACTGGAGGTGGGAGGAGCAATGACTGGAACAGTGCTCTGGACCAAGGAATCAAAATAGATGTTTGGACAGCACCAGGGGAGGGTACATGGTCTGGCCAATCCCTGAGCCTGGCTGCTTTCTCCTGTGGAATTTCTCTCTCTTTCTGGGGTAGTCCCATTGCCTCAGAGGAGGGAAAGGCTGGGCAAACTGCAGGTGATGCTGCTGCTGAATGCCATAATGGCACCTCTGTGCTACCAGCGTGTGCCTCCCCAAGGACCCTGGAGTCCTTGAAGGAGTGCAGCATGTCATCAGTTTTGTGTTTAAAAAAAAAAAACACAAAACCCCCCAGCATTTGGCCATCAAAAGGAAGTCCTCAATGGCTTGCTGGACATCAGGGGAAATACCTGAATTCTGTGGTCAGGGAGCCCTCCTTATGGTGACTGCAGAGGCTATGACCCTGGCTGAGGTGTCCACAAAGTTGAGTGTGGAGTGCAAGGATGTCTTAGTCACCAAACAGCCCTCCATGACAAATGCCTGAAACTCCTCCTGCAAGGCCACAGGCAGCTGGTCTGCAAACTTTGACACAGCTGTCCAGTTAACAAAATCATACTTGGACAGCAAGGCTTATTGCTTAGTGATTTTTCGCATATGTAAGGAAGAGGAGGTGTAAATCTTTGGAATCTCTATCCTTGGGGATGGATGTAAACCTACCCTGCTGCTGTTCACTGCAGTCACAACTAGGGAATTTGTGGCCAGATGGGAGCAAAACCCCACAAATCCCTGCACAGGAATGAAATAGCATTTCTCCATGTGCTTAGCCATAGGCAGTATCTAAGCTCCAGAGGCCTTAGCTGGTTTGAGGATTGATTGGAGGGCAACTCTTGCAGGTGCAGATGGATGTAAAACGTCCACCAATTTGTGGATGTTCTCTTGTAAGAACTCCACCTGGATGCCCAGGGAAGTGGCTACATGCTGCAAAAGGTTTTGGTATGCCTTAAAATTCTCTGGTACCAAAGGGGAGGATAAGCCTGGCAGCATAGCATCGTCCAGAGGCGAGGCCCTTAACTAAGCCAAAGCCAGATCTTGTTCCAGGGATGACTTGCCTGGATGAGAAGACTCTGCTGGAAGAAGGATGGCTGGTTCTTGGGTGTGGGTCACACTGCAGACCTGGCTGGTGATCTCACTTGCGAGCAAGACCCTCCACAACTGAGGCACATACCACTGATTCCAAGGAGGCCACTGATATGGATAGGGCATCAGTGACCAGTAGGCACCAGGCCAGGGACCTCTGTCCTGACCATGCCACGCATGCTAATCCTGGGAGCCGTAATGGTCAATTAGTGACCCTTGGTACTCATCAAGCAATGGGGATGAGTACCCAGACTCAAATGCACAGGAGCCTCAGGACTCCAGCAGCAAGGGGGGAGTGAGACCAGAAGGAGTGAGTAGGCGATCTGACTCCTCCATCACCCAGAATGAGGCAGGAAGCAGCACTGACACTGGAGGCGGTACCACTGGAACTGAGCACACTGGTGCCAGAAGTAGGGTCGGTCCTGATGTGAGTAGTGATACCAGAGTGACTGACTGACTACCAATGCTGAGGGTGGTGAAAGCCACCGTGACTAACTGACTGCCAACACTGAGGTGTTGACTGCAGCGGTGCTGGGGAGGTTCCTGGTACTGAGGTCCCCTTTACCAATCCCAATACTGACTCTAGCCCAACTACTGGAAGGGGAACATTGGGGTGTGGAGCCAATGACTCGATGGCTCAGTGGCTCGCTCAATCAGAGAGGCTATAATGGCTACAGCCCTGGCAAAGTTCTGGACCAAAGGCGAGGTCAGGACTGAAAGGCAGAGGTTGTCTGTGGCTACCTAGTATGCTGCCAATATGGATACAGTCAGTACCAGGATCTCCCTTGCTGGTACTGGACTTGACAGATGCCCAGAGGCTGGAACTGGAGTCAATGGCACAGGGTTTCTAACCTTCCTACTAGGTACCTGGGAAGGGTTAAAGGTACCTGCACTGTCCCACATGCCAATCCTGGCTCTGTGCCAGTCTACACTTTCCCTGGGGGAAGCAGAAGTCACCCAGAGACATGGGGCAGTCTTGATTGGTCTTATGAGACCTTTTCCTTGGCACAGTCGATGGGGAATGGCTCCTTTGCCTCTTTGGAGAGGTGCCTGGCCCCGAATGTGAAATGGCAGTGCTCTCAGAGCCCGAGGGCAATCTCTGGCCTGATGAGGGCCCCAGTACTGAATCCAGCCACGTGGCCTCTTGAAGTAGGTGCTGTTTGATGCAGAGGTCCCGAGCCATTTGAGTCGGTTTAGTAAATGGTTTACAGATTGTGCAACACTCCTTGAGGTGGGCCTCCCCAAGACAGAGCAAGCACCTCATAGGCGGATCACTGGTGGGGAGTGCTCCTCTACACAAAGGACAATGTTTAAACCCCATTGAGGGCATCACTGAGGAAACAAAGTACTAAACTAACACAGAGCTCCAAACCCAGCCACAGGTGGTAAAAAGGAACTGAGGGGGACCAGGACAGTGCCACCTCCTATAGCTGAGGAAGGGGCCACAGCCACAAGGCATGAGCGCCTCCCCTGCATGGGTACTGCTCCACAATTTCTCCAGCTCTGCTGGCTGCTTTTACACCTACGTGGAAAACACAGCTACATCTACTCAAAAAAGAACTTGTAAGGTTATCTGTAACAGTGCCATTTGGTGACTCCCAATAACGTTACAACACTACCTGCTCATGCAAATGTTTGCAATAAAATAATTGGGTCTAAGGGCACATTTTAGGATCAGGCCCCAAGTTAGTCTTACACAGAGGTGACAAGAAGAGTGGGTCAGATGTAGGAATATCTTTCTGTGAAAATTTTCACCCAAAAAACTTTTTATCAAAAACTCAATCTGAAAAAGATTGAGCAGCTCTAGTGACAAGGGAAACCAAATACTACATCTCCTTGTGACAGACACATTATCACTTTATTTTCATTTTAAAGACTTCAATTTTTTTCTCTGTTGAGCATATTTTATAATATTGAATGGGATTTTATGCAACTTGCCCCGAAGTCTTGTCAGCAGTTATAAACATTTACGGCATTTTGCCATAAATTGGCCCATGTTCCACATTAACAGATCAGTGGGGCCGTGAGTGCCCTCCTCCCTCCACGGCCTGGACAGAGGAGGGAGGAGAGCACTCTGAAAATCCCAGACTGAGGTCATATGATTTTAAGCAGAACCCCACCCCCCTATAATACAGAACTTCTGTTTGCATGGTTACAAAGGCAATGGCTGAAACCCCAGCAGCTTGGCTCTATTACAGTTGAGAGACTGAGATTGAGAAGGCAGGAGGGCCAGAAATGATGCGGCGGCATAATGTTTCTGTGCTAATGGTCCTGTCCTCCAGTGATAAGTGTTTATATTTTATTGCATAGTGTCCTAAAATGTGCTAGTTTTCTAACCAGAGAAAGAGATGGGCCCTGCCCTGAAGTGTGTACAGTCTAAAAAGATAGCTGGTGGGTGGGGTGAAGAGATATTACATACAAGCAGTGATCAAGGTGGTGATTTGTACATAGTCTTAAGTTTGCTTTTTTAAATTTACAGTTAATTGCACTAAATTCTGCTCCTCCCTACTCTCGCCACAAGTCAGTTCCATCATCTTCCCTTACATAGCCACCACTTCACTTTCCACGTCCAGGTCCAACATCTGATCCTCTTTCTCCATGCAAATGAGCAGTTCCTGCACAAGATAGATACAGTATATAAGTAGAGACTATTGTGCCTAAGTAGAGGACATGCTAGTTTTTTGGCATTGCATTAGAGGTGGGTCTTCAGGAGGGATCTGAATGAGGCCAGTAGAGGCTTAGGGTGTTAAAACAGCAGATCTGGCTCATATGCTAGACCCTCAATGGGAATAATTGAGCAGGACCATTTTCAACTGCTTTTTACCCACTGTATTGCAGAGTAGAGGTTCTAAAAGTAAGTAGGCAGAATTAAATCGCTGTCTGAGGCTGTGGAGAATGTTTCTTCATTGTAACTTTTGATCACAAATTATTCAGTGTAGTTTACTTTAACCACACTTTAGATCAAGGATATCTGCACCATTTTATACAAGTTACTACATGATTTGGTGGGTGTGACACTCTGTATATTGGGGGAACACCCTACACCCCCATGTTCATCTTTATAAAATGATTGTGTGGTATCTAATGCAAAGTTTGTCATGTTGGGTGTCTTTGGAAGACTCATGATGCACTGAGCATGGTTGTTACAGTAATTGTTACAGTAATATTATGGGTTATAATTTCATGTATATAGCTATGAGGCTGAAAATGTATCCTCATGGCTTAAAGCAAGCCCAGGCTAAAACTCTCCAAGAACAGAGAGGCAGGTCATACCTCATCAGGGCAGGTATGGGACAACCCCAGCCCAGCCTCACAGGAACAAAGGGCGCTGGCCTAGGCAGCAACAAAAGAATGTTAGACTCTCAAGGGAGTCACCCCCCCCTTCCTTTGGTCAGTTTGGAACTGCAATGAGGAAATGCTCACCTCACTCTGAAGGGGGTGGCGTAAAGCCAAGAGGGAAGAAAGAACATGATAAATGGGAGAGACATTTGCTATACGTGCGCGTGCTCTCTATCTCCCACTTCCATCTACAGATACTACACCAAGCGACTGAAGTGCTGATCAAAGGGGAGAGCCTGGCTGAAGAGCAACCAGCCAGCCTGTGGTGAGAAGCATCTAAGCTTGTAAGGGCATTGAAAGTGTTAAGATCAGTTTAGAATGTGTTTTGCTTTTATTTCATTTGACCAAATCGGACTTGTAATCACTTAAAAATCTATCTTTATAGTTAATAAATCTGTTTGTTTACTCTACCTGAAGCCATGCACTTGGTTTGAAGTGTGTCAGAGACTCCCTCCTTGGGATAATAAGCCTGGTACATAGTCAATTTAACAAAGACATTGATAACTCATTTAAGCTTGTGGCGTCCAGCGGGCATAGCTGGACACTGCAAGACGGAGGTTCCTAGGGTTGTGTCTGGGACCAGAGATATTGGCTAGTGTCATTGTTGCACAATCCAAGGAGCAGCTTACATGCCAGAGGCTGTGCATGAACAGCCCAGGAGTGGGGTTCTCACAGCAGAGCAGGGTAAGGCTGGTTCCCAGAGCCAAGAATTGGAGTGACCCAGCAGATCATCGGTCCGGATAACACCAGGGGAATGTCACAGTGGGCACTACTCAAAGGACAAAATTGCTGACAGCCATGCTCTTCTCCCTTTAATGGAAGTTGGAGCTCAGCTGCCTCTCCTGGGCTTTGATGATGCAGTACCATCTTCCTTCCTAGTCATTTGGATGTAGGAATATGCATACAATGGAAACAGAATTACAGCATTAATTTTGACTCCATATTAATTTAGTGGAAAAAATAGGTTAAAGAAATAGTCTGCTTCTGAAAAGCTGTGCGCTTCAGTGGACTAAGTTGCCTTCTAGCTGTGCAATGACTTGTTCAAATTCAGCTAATGCACATCCTTGAGAAACATTTTGACTGAAAATGTATTAAACAAGTTTGGGTCTTCCCTGTTATCCTAATAGATTGTAACCAGGGATGTTGGAAATCAGGCAAAGCTCCTCATATATGTATTTCTGGCAGCTCTTGTTTGGTCTTGCAGAATTGAAAGCATCATAGATATTAGGCCTGGAAGGGACCTTGAGAAGTCATCAAATCTAGCCCCTGTGTTATGGCAGGACAAGGTAAACCTAGATCACCCCTGACAAGTGTTTGTCTAACTGTTCTTAAAAACCTCCAATGACAGAGATTCCACAGCTCCCTTGGAACCCTATTCCCTAGCCCAGCAGTTCTCAAACTTTAGCAAACTGAGGACCCCCATTTTGATTTAAAACTTTTTGCAGACTCCCATATCCCCCTGCGAACCCCAGGCCCTGCCCCTTTCCACCTCCTCCCCTGAGCACACCCTGTCCCTGCTCCTCCCCTTTCCTCCAAGAGCCTCCTGCATGCCGGCAAACAGCTGTTCCGCGGCACACAGGAGGCACTGGGAGGGAGGGGGAAGAGTTGATCAGCAGGGCCCGCAGACCCCCCACCCCCATTTGAGAAATGCTGCCCTAGCTCTTTGTTTGAAGACTAGCAGCTCCATGGTAGGTCTTTTCTCAAGCCTAAACATGGCTAGTTTTTTAAACCTTTCTACACAGGTCAGGTTTTCTACACCTTTTATCTTTTTTTTTTTTGCGCTCTCCTCTGGACTCTCCAATTTGTCCACTTTCCTTTTGGTACCCAGAACAGGATACTGCAGCTGAGGCTATCACCCCTGCCAGGTAGAGAGGAACAATTACCACCCATGTTATACATATAACAGTCTTGTTACTACACATTGGCCATTTTTGCAACTGTACCTCTAAAAACCCAGCTCCTTTTCAGTTGTGCCCCAGTTTGTAGTTGTGCATTTGATTTTTAACCCCTTCCTACATGTAGTATTTTGCACTTGTCTTTACTGAATTTCATTTTGTTAATTTCAGACCACTTCTCCAATTTGTGGAGGTTGTTTTGAATTCTAATCCTGTCCTCCACAGTGCTCGCAACCCCCTCTCAGCTTGATGTCATCTGCAAATGTTTAAGCATACTCTCCCTTCCATTATCCAAGTAATTAATGAAAATAATGACAAGCAGTCGACCCACGACTGACCCTTGTAGGACCACACTAGATATATCCTCCCAGTTTGACACTAAATGAGTGCTAACTACTCTTTGAGTATGCTCTTTCAACCAGTTGTGCCCTGACCTTTTCGTAATTTCATTTAGACCACAGTTCCTTAGCTTGCTTATGAAAATGGCATCTGGGACATTTGAAGGGCTAGAGTGGACTATCCTTACTTGTTCAATAGTCCCAAAGAATTTTATTCCTGGTGGTTGCAAAAATCATTCATATTTAAAATTAGTGCATTGCTGTCATTTGTTTCAGAGACAGTCCAACAGAAGACACTAGTACCAAGTACGAGATGAAAATCCTATGCTAGCCTTACATTGTTAACTTGAGGCTAAATTGAACTTTTCAACTGCGTATGCCTCTGAGGAATTCCAATTCCTCTTCTTCATTACAGTTGCTTCCACCATTGGTGTATATGCAATTAAGTAATTTTTTTACTCTTCATCATCATCTTTGGTTCCTTAATTATTTTGCTCAGTATCTTGATATTTTTGCCAAGTGCTCCATTCTCCCCTCTCATTTTGTTATTAAATGCCCTTCTAACTACCCCTGAAAAGACTGGTTCTCTGGAGACCGAACTGTACAGCCCCCATAGAAGGTGGACCAAAGTTCCAAGAACTCAAATCCTCCACAACTTATCTAGCCAGTGGTTTACTTCCAGAATCTTCTGCCTTCCTTTACTTGCGAGGCAGAAAAGATTGAGATCACTTGGAAGCAAGCACGCTGAAGCAGCATGTCCATGTTCCTTGAAGTCATCTATAATCAGAGAGATGCTGCAATGCAATGTCAGTGCTGATATGAGCCATCACTATTGGATTATTGCATGTCAACTTCAGATGCCTATCCAGTCTGAGTAATGTCTCATGGCTTGGCTCAAGGAAGACAAACAGACAACACTGTGTTCTGTCACTGGCAGGATATTCTTTCTATTGTTAGTATAGAATCCCCAACAAGGATAGTCTGTCTTCCTTGGCTGGTTGGAAATCTTTTTGTGGACAAGCTTGATTTTCTTGCAGGTTGTGCTGAGCAACCATCCATGGGTAGGTTCTATACATACCCCTTCCTTTTGACCAGTAATCTTCAGAGATATCTTCCAGTTTCCTATACTGAGGACCTGGCATCAATTTGGAAACTTCTATCTGTGCAGAATTCCTTCTGGTCTTTATCTTTCTGGTGACTACCCTTCTCTGGCTCCAGCAATGTAGAGAGCCTTTGACTATTGCCTTGTCATTAAAACTAAACAAGCAATTAGATGGTATTTAAAATATGCAGCAATGGTAGGAATGAATGAGAGATTGATTCAGCCAACATTAACCCCCACAGCTACTGACTCTCAGATCATCAGACCTCTTGTGCTCAGTACGCATGGCAGCTGGTCACAATTCTAAGGGAGAAAGATACTCTCTTTTGGTAGGTTTCAGAGTAACAGCCGTGTTAGTCTGTATTCGCAAAAAGAAAAGGAGTACTTGTGGCACCTTAGAGACTAACCAATTTATTTGAGCATGAGCTTTCGTGAGCTACAGCTCACTTCATCGGATGCATACTGTGGAAACTGCAGAAGACATTATATACACAGAGACCATGAAACAATACCTCCTCCCACCCCACTCTCCTGCTGGTAATAGCTTATCTAAAGTGATCATCAAGTTGGGCCATTTCCAGCACAAATCCAGGTTCTCTCACCCTCCGCTCCCCCCCCCCCCCCCGCACACACACACAAACTCACTCTCCTGCTGGTAATAGCCCATTCAAAGTCTCTGAATGCCCAATAAAAGGTGTTCTTCTTCATCCCCTTTCCTAAAGGCAAAGGTCATTGACTCTATACAGTTAGATTGCTGTATTGGAAGCAGGCTTTAGAAAACATCCAGCGATTGGACTGTGCATGGTCAGTGGATCCTCAGCCATTCTTACTATTGCTCAATTGAGCTGGGAGGAAATTTAGTTAATGACCTGTTAATGACCTGAAGACTTCTAGGGGGAAAAAATAAATAAATAAAAATCAGGTGGCATTTCAACGTAGATCTAAAATAGTTACTCCCATTTGCTACATGGCCAGAGTTGGCAGAATGAAGGTCTAGATTAAGGGGTTATGGAAGACAGAAGAGAACTCAGCCTGCCAAGGCAGTGGGCATTTCTGGGTAGACTAGATCCATAACTGGGAAATTAAAAAATGCCCAGTCATGAGTACAGGAGAGTACATGTTTCAAACGAATAAATGCAGCCGCTATTGCTGTCACTGAAAATTTAGAGGTCCTGTTTTTCACAGCATCTTAGAGACTGTCCTTTGAAATGTAATGTAATGAGTACTAAACCAAAATTATTTCAATATAATGGGGTCATCATGCATGCAAGAAGTCCACCTACAAGAAATATTTCAAGAAACTGCCTGTATGCACAATTTTTAATTTATCTTTTCTTAATGCAGCAAAAAGCAGTTAACCAACTACAAGTAATTATGCCGCTAATTACCTGAACATTGTGTTTCAAGAAAGAGGCAAAGAGAAATAAAGCACTAATGTTACTTTTGGTTTTTGAATATGCAGTAATAACTAACTAAGTCCCTACTTAATTTGTGATACTGTGGAAATTGCGGAATCCCAATATGAGGCTTCCACTGAAATTTTGACAGCGGGAGCCCCCGGTCAGTCCAGGGCTGAGAGCAGGATCTCTCAGGCCTAGCTCCCGCTCTCAGTCCCAAGCTACTGACAGCAGAAAATTGCAAAAAAGTAAAAATGGACTTTATTACCACAAATAATAAGGTCTGTTATTACAGGGGATGGATCACAATGATTACCTGTTCATTCCCTGTGGGGCACCTGGCATTAGCCACCATCAGAAGAAACGATACTGGGCTATATGGACCTTTGGTCTAACCCAGTATGGCTGTTCTTATGCTCTTTTCTGAAATTTTCCATGACTTGTCCGCAACTCAGCCATAATTTTTTGATAGTCATCTTGCCTTAAGTATAACAGATGACTTTAGAAATAAGTCAGTTTTCCATGGAAGATGCTACTTTTAAGCTACTGTTTAGACTGCAGTTGTGTCCACCGCATACTTTTCAAACAGGAAGAGAGTCCCTGAACTGAAGAGCATGCAATCTAAAAAGACAAGAGATGCGGGTAGGATAGTGAGATAAAACAGGCAAGTAAAGTGATCAGAATGATAGGCATGTGTCTTACTAGCTATATTTTTAAGTTAGACAAAATTTGTGACTATCCTCCCTTTACAGTTTAGCTCTCTTGCCTTCCTTACACCAACGTCCAATGTTGATTTTAGTTTCCTTTAGTTCTTCTCTCCATGAAATAAACACTTCAGTCAGTTGACAACCAGTCAGGAAATTTCTTGACGATATTGTGGTAGCAGTGGATCTGCAGGAGAGATTGAAAAGAGGAAAGCATATTTGCTTTGTTGACCAGCTCAGGAAGAGCATTCACGCTAAAAGGCAACATGGAGACACTGGTGGGAGAAATGGACATATGTATGGATGAGTACTGTTCACAGATCAGACAGGACAGCAGAGAGAGAGAGAGACCAGTTATATAGGCTTTTTGAACAAACATCAGAATCTTGATGTATCAGAGAAGAATTCAGAGAGGAGGGCAATTGTCAGAACGTTGGCCAAGGAATATCCTCTTCATGGTTGTCTTTTGTATAGACTGGTGCATGTTATGGAGCATATTATAAACTTCTGAAAATAGTATATAATTTAAATTAGATGAACCAATGTCTCAGGCAGAAGTTTGGGGGAGGAAATTTTAACTATAATCCTGTTTGGGCCTCATTTTCTGTATGTCACTTTTCTATAGCTACAGCTATTTGCTGCTCATTCTTCAGTCAGAAATAATGCTTTCTTGACCTCAAATCCCCACCACTACAACAAAATGGTATGACAGGTAAACTGCTGACATAGGGGGAAGTAGCAGCAGGGGTAGATTAAATTCTAAAACAAGAGTCCCATTTTCATGAAAATGTGCTCACTAATAAAGCAAGAAAAAATATGCCAGAGACAGACTGGCATAGTAAATAGACTTTTTGAAAGTTTAGAAGAGCCATTATAGTTAACTACTGCACAGAAGTGCAAATGGTATAACAAATTAACTATCTGTAACTGCATTATTTGGTTGAAATGGGTAATTTCTGTTCTACAAACTAATGTGCAATGTGCAAAAATTAGGCCCCAATTCAGAGAAGCAGACTATATATAGCAACTACGGTTTGGAAAATGCATTTGTCTGCAATTAATTGCAGGTGCAATTGATGTCATTTAAACAGTTAATTATCTGACTACACCCACAAATCAGTTAACTGTATACTTTCGTGACAGCCGATGCCTACCATTTTGTACTTGCCAGGATGAGGTCCTATTCAAAGCCACGCTCTTTAAATAAAAGCTTATTGGAATATTTATATAGCACCAGAAGGACAAACAGTACTTTGTTGCTCTTAAAGTACATGCCAAAAGGTCTCATACTCAGTAAATTAACATGCAAAACTTTGCTTGCCAGAAGAACCCACAGCTTATTTTTCAGATAAGTTGTCCCAAAAGAACCACAGGATTTGTACAAATTTAAATACTCTTGCATCCAGACGAAATGCGACTCCATTAGTTCTCTCACAGTATCCAGGTCCTGGCCTGTATCCAATAAATCACTTATTCTGTCAAGAGCTAGCAAAGGGGCATAGCTGCACCCTGAAGAAAAAGGTTCCCTTCTAAACTTCTGTGAGTAGGTTTCAGTTGACAATTTTTTGCAGGGGCAAGTAGTGGGGAAAATACTGGACATCTACCATATTGCTCCTCGCAAAGGCTATTTCATTCTGGTTATGCCTGATCTAGAACTCACATATGAACGCACTCTATCTTAAAGGTTGTTTGGAATCAGATCTTTATTTAATGTCTTAGGCCCATTTCTAGTTAGTACTGTACTTTAAAATAAGAACTAAAGAGCATTATATATTTGAGAAGTTACATATACATAACACAAGTTTGTAAAAGTATACAACATACTAGATTACAAGTGTCCTGTTAGAATATGCAGGCTTAATCGCTTTAAACTGTTTCCTGTTAGAACAGAAATTTGTTAAGGCAAATGCTTTCCAACTTAAGTAGTTTTGGAAATATCTGCTGAGTCATCACATTCCTCACACATTTTAGGATAATAATAAAGATGCTAAGTTGTTACAGAAAACTCATCCTCAGGTGTTTTTTTTTTGCAATTTGATACTTTGAGTCAATTAAGTTTTCTAGCCATAGGCAAAATATAAAAACCAAAAATGTATCAGACAGTAATTTATTTGATGTCTCCAAGTTAGAGAAAGGCCAGTCATTTGCAATTACATAAAGGGAATCTCAGCGAGTCATCATTCTTACACTACTTTAAATAATACAACAGTGATCAAACTAAAAGTGTGGAATGGACCCAGGCTAATGCATAAGACAGTACTGAAGAACATCTAGGCTTCCAACTTCACTGACTCCAGTACTGAACGTGCATCTTTATATTCTTCAGCTTCTTCCAACTCTTTTTCATTTTCCTGAAATTCAATAAAATAAAATTAGATTTCTTTATACAGCTTTAAGTACTCTGAAAATAACTTGGACATGCTTTCAATGACATAACAGATGTTATATTAAAATTCCATTTTTTAGTGCTGAGTGTTAGATGTAGTAACATCGCTTGCATCATTGGATTAGCTCCTTGTGGCCAGCTAGTTTAAAAAATATGGAGGGAAAAAACGCTAAAATCAGTCTAAGATTTTGTCCAACATCATGTGGCTCCAGTTTAAACTTCGGGTGCCATCCTAAGTAAAGGGGAAGTCCAAGAAACATGAAGGGCATTTCAATATTGAATACATTGATTTTAGAGAAATTTAGGCAGTTCCCACTTCCCCTTTTACAGTGAATAAAGCAGTTAAATCATGCACATGTCAAATTTAGAAGTACCAAGTGTGAATTATTTGTATTTTCTATATGTTGTTCAATTAAAGGAATATTCAAACCAAAATGCAGCCCACACGAAAGTTTGCAGAAATGGCAACAGAGGTAAGACTAACAGTTAGGAAGACTTGAAACCTTCGAGGTTGTCCATTTAAAAAGAGATTCTTCTTCGAAGTTCACTTTAATGGGAACTATGCAAGTGTGTTGGGAGGGGAAAATGACCTTTAAGAACTTTTCAGTATTAAGTTTTGGATTTGTTGAAAAATTTCAAGTCTCTTGATCAAAATACATTATCTGTTTGCCTTCTCAATTTAGGGAACAGTAGCAATGACTAATCAGTAAATTATGCCAACCCCTTCATGTAAACAATCTGAAGACCACTATGCACCTGCAAAAAGATGAAGTCTAACAGCTTGATCCCACAAAGCGCAGAGCGCCTCATGGAAAATCTGACAAGCCTTTCAACTCCCCTTGAAGTTAACAGGAGTTGAGGTCATTCAGCATCTTGTAGATTCAGGCTCTAATGCTGGCAGCTTAACGGAGATCAGCAGAGGGGAATTCTACCAAGTCATCTCTCCTTCACTCACCACACGTGGGTAAGATTCCTTTGTATAGTTACACTTCACAGTAATGTTTAAATCTACATGGGTAACTAGACTGCTGGTAAAGAAACTGTCAGCTTTTTAATGTAATCCTGTGACCTTAAAGCTAGGTAAAGCAGGTTTGGGCCTTAAATTCCTATATCACCCCTATTCATATGCAAATAGTTCCACTGAAATCAAGCTAACTACTTATCTTAAGATACTGTGATTATTTTTAATGATCAAATAATCAAAGCAAGCAGAATGTTCCATCTGTAAACCTGAATTCACCTAAAGAGATTAAGAAGTATGGCAATATAACTTGCAAAGCAAGGGACTCCACTTTAATGTCTCAATATTTAAGTGTCTACTGGGTACATGTCCCATTTCCGTGTTTCTTAACTTCCTTTTATTAAAGCATACTACTGATTGTATTGTTTCGCTATATCTACACTAAACTTTGTATTCACTTACGGATACACATTCTGAAATCAACTATTGTGCTACATAATACTAGTCGTGGAAATATACACAAAATACTATACAAAATACCATATACAAAGTAGAAAGTGTCCAATCTTAGTTGGTTTCATTATACTATTACACTGTGAGCTAAATAATTTGCTAATACAACACTATCAATGAAAGAATCTGGCTTTTTAAGTCTTTGTGGCCAGGAGACATGAAATGCTCAAGGTAAGAGTTATTTTGCGCTATACTTACTAACAGTTGACTAAGATCTGCATGCGCAGCTTCTAATCTGCGTTGGCAATCTGGAATCATCATTCGAGATTCTTGCAAGATCTCAATCTGTGAAAGAGAAGCCCGTGAAACAAATGAAGAGCATTTCAGTATTGAATAAACTGATTTTAGAGCTCACACAAAGCTCATTCTTTTCTAAAATAGTTGTCAAAACGATTTTCAAAGATGTTTAAAACAGCTACCTCACAGAAAATACAGATAATTTCACATTAATGACACTACCTTACATCTTATTTAACAGATATAATTGCTTAACATTTGTAGTGAGTAAATTAAAGCATATATAAGAAAATGATTTTTATATGGCATTTCTATGTCCTACATATTATACATATAGTATAATTAAACATGACAAACTAAGTGTAATTAATGAAGTCTTTTAGAATAAATTTTTTCCCAACGGAAGCAAGAATTAGCCGGTAAAAGCTTTCCATATACAATATTTGTTTAAAAAGACTATTTAAAATAAACTATTTTCCCTACTGTCATGAACTAGCTTCATCCAAAATGGGATCAGCTGGTTATACAACTATCTCCTGCATCTTTTGGGTAATAAAGAAAAACAGTGTTCAGATAATACCACATAGAGATAATTACTGCATGAAAAAAAGTTATTGAGTTATTGATCACATCGTGTGCACACTGCAGGAGGTTCTGACTGAAAGACAAAGGCAAAGAAAAATGAAAAGCATAGACCAGCAGGCTCATATTTTTGATGCTTATCATGCATAAAAAGTTATTACTTATCCTTCTGCTTCATTTTAGGAGAAAGATTATTCTCACCATGCACTTTGAGCAAAATTACCAAACTGGCACCCCACTGAATCTGAACATCTTGCCTACACCTAGAGAAAACAAACTTCAGAATTATACAGAAAACCCACTTATATTTCATGGAGTATTTGTGGACCTGAAATCTATACACTGAAAAAAGGGTGTGTGCAGCGTTGTTCTTCAATGTATCAAATCTATTTAGAAATGAAAATCAATTAGCAAATCAAAGTGTGAAACCTGGTGTGACAAAGTTCCTCCTCTACCTTGGTGGGTCTTGCGCTTATTGGTGGATTTGCTCGCCTTAGAGCTTCACAGCAGCCCACAGTTTGGCCATTTTCATGAACCCACAGTCCAGGTCAACTCCTCCTGTGTCTGACAGGGAGTTGGGAGGTTTGGGGAGAACCCGGACCCGCCCTCTACTCCAGGTTCCAGCCCAGGGCCCTGTAGAATGCAGCTGTCTAGAGTGCCTCCTGCAAGAGCTGTGCAACAGCAACTCCTCCCTGGGCTACTTCCCCATGGCCTCCTCCCAACACCTTTATCCTCACCATAGGACCTTCCTCCTGGTGTCTGATAATGCTTGTACTCCTCAGTCCAACAGTATGCGTTCTCTCTCTCAGCTCCTACCACCTCTTGCTCCCAGCTCCTTACAAGCGCACCACAAACTGAAGTGAGCTCCTTTTTAAACCCAGGTGCCCCAATTAGCCTGCCTTAATTGATTCTAGCAGCTTCATGATTGGCTGCAGGTGTTCTAATCAGCCTGTCATAATTGTCTCCAGAAGGTTCCTTCTTGTTCTGGAACCTTCCCTGTTACCTTACCCAGGGAAAAGGAAGCTACTTAGCTTGGGGCTAATATATCTGCCTCCTATTACTCTCCTGTAGCCATCTGGCCCAACCCTGTCACACTGGCTAACCTACAGTGTAAAGCTTTTACTTTTAATGGCGCACAACATTCTTTCACTCAAAAGGATATTTTCTCCCTTCAATGTCACTACACAGACTAGTATTAATGGGAATTATATATTCAAAAGGGGGGGGGGGGAGGGAGAGCACGCGCGTGTGAGAGTTCAGATGCATTAAGGCCCCAGGCCAGCAAAGCACTTGAGTAAATGAATATCTTTAAGCACGCAAATGATGGTCCCATAGAATTCAATGGGACTGCTCTTGTTCTTAAAGTTACATGTGTGCTTAAGTGCTTTGCTAGTCTGGAGCCTATATAACCATTGTAGATAAAAATGGGTCTCATGGGGGGGAAAAAAGTTTCCAATTCAGACTTTACCTTCCCATATGAGAAATTAAGAGACAACCTTTCTACTTTAATGAAACATTAAAAGGTGACAAATTTAAAATACAATGGCAAGAAATTAAAAAGTTGAGATTCTCAATAGCAAGATCATCACTTTTATAAAAGAAAAAATGGCCCTAAAAAGATTGCATAATTATTTTAATGGTTCTACAGAAAAATTCAACATTTAGGTTTAAGTAGAAGAGGTACTGGAATTTTTAAAAAGTTAAGATGAATTTACTATCCATTAAAGGACCCTAAATTGACAATACTGAAATCTAAATTTATTCACAGACCAGGTACAGCATATGTAGTAGAAGTGCATGATAATCCACCACATTTATATGCTTACCTCTATTCTGGAAAGAACACCTACAGAAGCAAGAATAGTCTGATCATCAGGCCCAGTCAATCACTGACCTCTGTTGGTACTATTAACAAGTTGTACACTATCATGCTGGTAGATGATGTGGAGAAGAGACCAATTCATTTTACATAGGCCACTGAACAGCTATCAGGGAAAAAAAGATTTAAGCACTGACTTAGAATCTAGAAACTCTACAGCGCTAATCCTGGCTTCTTCTGTGGCCTTCGTCAAAGGGGCAGATGAAGCCACATGAGTCCTTCAGTATGGGAGGAAAACTGGCTGAGAATTGTAGAGGTGGTTGCAGTGCTTCCAAATCATTGTGGATTGATTTAAATCAGCAAACAGAAAATCTTGATTTAAATCAGAGTTTACTTATGCTTTGCAGTATACTTTTTAGTTATTTTCCTAAGGAAAGGTTGATTCTCGCTGATTGATTTATAATTAAATATAGCCATTGCAGTAAATTTGGTACTTCTTTTTGCTAACCAGGAAGATATTACATTTATACAAATTTATTTAAGCAATTACATAGCTTAACATACATTCAGATTCTTACATTTTTATTATGTTAGCAAATGCATCATGCACCATTTACTAAATGATAATTATTTTACTCTGTCAAGCTTTATTTGGATGAAAATGGGTATACAATTAAATGTAAAAAATTATTTTTTATTAGTTAAATGAAACTACCTTAAATGTGCTGGATATCGTTTTTTCTTATGTAAGTTTATCAAAGCATGATTTGCATTTAAAAATAAGTGACATTTAGTTAATCAACTGATGGTTTCTGGTCATCACATCCTTCAAGACTTTAGAATTAATAGATCTCATCCTCATACTTTGTTTTATTCGCAGATTGGAAGAACAAAGAAGATTCTTCCTGCTTTTTCAATTCCTAATTGGTTTCTTAACTTTGAATAAACTATAGTCATTTAAATGAATTAACTGAATAAACTGAAAAGAAGAAAACATTCTCTCCCTACCTGCAAATGGCAGTTGAAAACCGTGTTAGCATTTCAGCAAACACTGGTTTCAACAGCTTAATCAGTCACTTCCACCAGTTCAGTGGTTTAAACTTTCTTTAAAACTTTGGCAGCAAACTTCTATTGCTTACTGTTTTGTTAAATTAATAAAGTTTAGACTTTTAACACAGGTTGTCAATTTCAAATTAAATTGCACATATTTTTATTTTTTTTTAAAAAAAAGTATTTAAATCAAAAATCCAATTTAAATAAAATCAGATTTTTTAATCCAGTCTGTTCCAAAATTTCTTGGGAAGAAGTGGTACTAAGTAGAAAATGAAAGGGGGTGAAATTCTACAGTTACATTTAGCAGGCCCAGTGACAAAGGAAGCCTGAAGACAACTGCGAACTATTAGACAGTCATTCAGAAATTCTGGGAACACTTTGATTCATACAAGAATGTTACTTGGAAAACTAACATTTTCTTTACAACAGCTGCACAGTGAGAACACTGATCACAAACCTTCAAAATAAAGCTTAAGTGTGTAAGTCTGAACAGTTACATTAATGTAGTAACTAAAGATGGGATTTTCAAGGAACCTAAATGGTTGGATGTCCAAATCTCATTGAAATCTGAAAGTCAAAGGGTGCCCAATTCCAATACACACCTCTGAAAATCCCAAGCTGAATTATTTGTGCTAGAACTAATAGGCAGGTCAAAGGAAGGTTATCATAGACTTTAAGGTCAGAAGGGACCACCATGATCATCTAGTCTGATGTTCTGCACATTGCAGGCCACAGAACCTCATCCACCCACTCCTGTCTCAACTTCTGGCTGAGCTACTGAAGTCCTCAAATCATGATTTAAAGACTTCAAGTTACAGAGAATCTGCCATTTACACGAGTTTAAATCTGCAAGTGTCCCATGCAAAGGACAGCAAAATAAAACCACCCCCATTTGTCTGACAATTTGATCCGTGGGAAAATTTCTTCCCGACAGCAAATATGGTGATCAGTTAATCTTCGAGCATGGGGGCAAGACTCACCAGCCAGACACCTGGGAATGAACTCTCCATAGTAACTCATAGCCCTCTCCATCTAGTATCCCATCACCAGCCACTGGAAATATTTGCTGCTAGCAGTCACAGATCAACCAGATGCCATTATAGGCAGTTTCAGTTTCATCAGACCATCCCCTCCATAAACTTATCGAGTTCAGTCTTGAAGCCAGTTAGGTTTTTTGTCCCCACTGCTCCCCGTGGAAGTTTGTTCCAGAACTTCACTCATCTGATGGCTATTTTCAAGCCTGAACTTGTTGAAGGCCAATTTATATCCATTTGTTCTTGTGCCAGCATTGGCCCTTAAGTTAAATAACTCCTCTCCCTCCCTGGTATTTATTCCTCTGATGTATTTATAAAAAGCAATCATATCTCCCCTCAACCTTCTCTGGTTAGGCTAAACAAGCCAAGCTCTTGAGAGTCTTGTCTTACAAGGTAGGTTTTCCATTCCTCTGATCATCTTAGTAGCCCTTCTCTGTACCATCATGAGAAACTAACCTGACTTTGCAAAGATCAATGAATATTTGCGGGTTATTGAGAAATGTGATGCCCGAAAGTATTAAGCATGGAAAGAACTAAAGTGTATCTGATTAAAAATGCTTGTTGAGGCACAATGACAGAGTACTTGGGTAAACAAACCAGATTTGTTTATAAGTGTACAGGCAAACATTGAAAAGGGATCCAGCACAGAGGGTGGTTATGTACATAACCGAAGCAACTTTTTTTTTTTTTTTTTTAAAGATTAGTGCTCTTAGTGTAAAATGCAAAGATGTCAAAAGAAAAAATTGTTATGGACAAAGCTTTGATGATGAAAAAACATCTTTACTGGATCTCAAGTTTACAAAGCAAGGTTCTACAATAGATTGGGTTGTGAAATGGGAAACAAAGCATTTCAGAAACATATTGGAAATGAGCACAATGTGGGTCAGAGTAAGCATACACAATATGTAGGGCCCTACCAAATTCACGGTCCATTCTGGTCAATTTCAGAGTCCTAGAATTTTTAAAATAATAAATTTCATGATTTCAGATATTTAAATCTGAAATTTCATAGTGCTATAACTGTAGGGGTCCTGACCCAAAAGTGGGCTGTGGGGAGGTTGCAAGATTATTGTAGGGAGGTTGTGGTGTTGTCACTCTTACTCCTGTGCTGCTGCTGGTGGGGCGCTGCCTTCAGAGCTGGGCACCTGGCCAGCAGCCACTGCTCTCTGGCCACCCAGGTCTGAAGGCAGTGCAGAAATAAGGGTGGCAATACCATGACCTCCCTAAAATAACATTGCAACCCTCCCATAATCCCCTTTTGGGTCAGGACCCCCAGTTTGAGAAACACTTGTCTCCCTGGGAAATCTGTATAGTATAAAGTAAAAAAAGACCAGATTTCAGGCATTTTTCACGGCCGTGAATTTGGTAGGGCCCTTACAATATGATTAGACACTGCCTGATGTTAAAATAGAAAACTAAGCTTGTTTCAAGCAGAAGGCAAAACTACACTGGCACTTCTGTACAAGGACAGATACCAGACTGTAGAGTTTTAAAGAGTGCAACAGGAAGTTCCAAGTCTTCATGCATTGAAGAGCAGTCTGCTATTGCAGATGGTCAAACAGGTGTGTAACTTGTCTACTGAACAAGACACAGAAGATTTTCTTAAGTAATCAGATGAGATATTTAGTGAACTGGAAAGCATTAAGTGTATAAAAACATCACACACTGATACAGACTCCAGTATGCACCACCTACACACACAACTTGTTTGGACAGTAAAAGTTAGATATTATTAAAACTAATCCAAACATCAGCTTCCTCTGTTAACTGAAAGTAAAAATAAATAAATAAATATTTGTACTGATCCAAAATAACTGAACATAGCCAAACACAAGTGCTAGTCCATCAGAAACATAAAAGTATTTTAGATTTAAGCAGAGAAGTTTAGGAAGTTCAATTTTCCATATCAAGTTCAGAACCACAACTTCTGCTCCCCTTGATAAATATGTTTAAGTAACTCCCATTTTAAAACTGACTAAGCATCGAAGGTGTATCAAAGCATCACATTACTGATCTTTTGAGAATCTGGATGTGGTGGAAATAATTGCTGCTGATTTGGGATGAAGAAGAGATGAATAATCTGCAACATGCCAAAAAATAGGGACTTTAGATTTAACAAGAACAAATGCCAGATTGGGTTGAATTAGTTTAATTGTGCAGGACGTACATGGAGTGACAAAGTTTGATCAGATCCAAGAAAGGTGAGGACTACTGCAAAACACACACACCAGGTCACCAAAACCAGAGATTCATGGGATGTTGAACATGTAGATAATTCTATCAAATTAGAGATAAATTTAAGTGGTCCACTTAAAATGCTATTTGTGGACAGTACAGAATGGCACTGAGATAACTTCATCAAGTTTTTCCTTTTTGCCAATTATCTGGTCAGAATGTTACTCAACATCTAGAGAAAGAAAGCCCAACGGTAACTCCCCAAGTCCCAGCTTGGGATGGTAATAGCAACAGCAATACTGAATTTGATCAGAGTAGTGAGAAAGTTGGTCCTAAACTCCCTGCCATGCTAAATAAATTGGCAAATTATCCCCAGAAAGAAGTAACCAAAAATGGAAGGGAACCCTTACTCCAACAAAAGCATCTAATTAAAACAGATTTCGATAACAGCTTATGATGGTCTGTAGTTATAAGTATGTATCCTCACCACAGTTTAAAAAAAAACCAAAAAACAAAAAAAAACAACCCCAGATTTTAGTTCAATTGGATCCTGGTCAAACCATTCAATTTTGTACTTTCCTTCAATAAGAGTGTGTTTCTCACCTTGTTGAGTAACTGAGGTTCTTTGAAATGGGCATCCCTGTGAGTTCTCCACTGTAGAGTAGTGCCCATTCGTTGGAAGGATGGGGCTTCAGAGCTGGATTAGCAAATCAATGATAAGATAAGTCAGTTTTAACAGAGCATCTGAGATCAAATCTTGCTCAGTGGTGTATTGCTCCATCAACGTGTGAGCAGATGCTCGGGTGACTGCTTTACAAATGTCCATGATGGATACATTGTTTAGAAAGTCTATCAAAAGTGGAAAGTGATCTGCTGGAGTATGTTCAAGTTCCTGGTGGGGGGTGCAGCTCATGTTGTCGGTAGCAAAGGTGAATGCACCCAGGAATCCATTTAGAGAGCCTCTGCTTGGATACAGTGGATCCTTAGATCTTTCTGTAACATAAAGGAATAGTCTTGGTGATTTCCTGAAGGGCTTTGTCCTTTCAAGATACAATGCTAGTGACCATCTCACATCTAAAGAAAGAAACATCACCTCTTGTTTGTTCTCATGAGGTTGATGGAAGGTAGATAGGTTGATTCAAGTGTAATGAAGGTGGTATTTTGGGTAGAAATTTAGGATGTGGTCGTAAAGTAACCTTGTCTTTGAAGAATATTGTATATGGGTGGGGGACGGGGGACATGCCATGAGTGTCCCTAGTTCTCTCATTCATCACGTGGATGTCATGGTGACAAGAAAGGCCACCTTCATTGATAAGTGTTGTCATAACCATACAGCTAGGGGTAGCCTAGAATTCCTCCTTACCTGTAAGGGGTGAAGCAGCTCAAATAACCTGGTTGGCACCTGACCAAAAGGACCAATGGGGAAAGAAGATACTTTCAAATCTGGGGGAAGGCTTTATTTGTGCTCGTTGTTTGTGTGTGTTCTCTGGGGAAGCAGAGAAGCATCAGGTCAGAAAACTCCTTCTCCTAAAATGAGTCTCAATGTTGCAAAAAAAGTAAATAAGGCAAGGTGCGTTAAGATTATCTTTTGTTTTTAGCTTGTGAATTTTCCCTATGCTTAGAGGGAGGTTTATCCCTGTTTTTTGTCACTTAAGTTTTGCCTAGAGGGGAATCCTCTGCGTTTTGAATCGGATTACCCTGTAAAGTTACCTTCCATCCTGATTTTACAGAGGTGCTTCTTTTACTTTCTCTTTATTATAAAGTTCTGTTGAAGAATCTGGTTTACCTATTTGGTTGGTATATTATTCTCAAGCCTCCCCAGGAAAGGGGGTGAAGGGGCTTGGGGGGATATTTTAGGGAACAGAAACTCCAGGTGGTCTTTTTCCTGAATCTTTGTCTAACTCACTTGGTGGTGGCAGCAGTACCCATCCAAGGACAAGGAAGGATGTGTGCCTTGGGGAAGTTTTTAACCTAAGCTGGTAGGAATAAGCTTAGGGGGTCTTTCATGCGGGTCCCCACATCTGTACCCTAGAATTCAGAGTGGGGAGGGAACCCTGACAGGTGTACAAGTGACCATGTGGCTAATGGTCCAAACGGGGGACCAGTGAGACAGCATAGTTCTAGGTTGAAGTGCCAGGGTGGGGATGGGGTATGTATCTCAGGATAGAGGTTCGAATACCCCCTGAGGAATCATTTAATGAGAAAATGGGTGAAGACTGAGAACCCATCAACTTTTTGAAGGAAAGCCATGATGGCTACGAGGTGTACTGTAAGTGGGCTTGATGACAGACCAGACTTCTTTAACTCCAGTATATAATCTAGAACCAGTGGCAAGGGGCAGGTAATAGCTGTGGCTTGCCTATTCTGGCACCATATATGGAATCTCTTCCACTTGTGAAAGTAAGTATAACATGTAGTCGATCTTCTGCTGTTAAATAATATATCTTCTGAACAGGTCAGTCCAATGTTCCTGAGCCATGGAGGAGCCACACCTTCAGGTAGAGAATCGGCAAGTTTGGGTGGCGATCCTGGTCTGCATCCTGAGACAGGAGGGGGGTGTGTGTGTGTGTGTGTGTGTGTGTGTGTGTGTGTGTGTGTGTGTGTGTGTGTGTGTGTGTGTGTGTGTACAGACAGACATCTTCAACAGGTATGGGAACCAATGGGGCATAGCAGAGGTGCATCCCATTTGATGAAGAAAGCATCACCCAGAGATTGGGGCTCCAATCCTGCTCTTGAACAAAAAAGTGTGGACCCTTGGCATTCCGGGCTGTAGCAAAAAAGTGTGTAGTTGGGAAACACCAGCATCTGAATATATTCTATAAAACCCTGGTGTTTCTTTCCCACTCATAGTCCTGAGAGAACTTTCTACTTAGTGCAACTGCTGTGGTGTTCTGACATCCTGGTAGATAGGTAGCTGGTATGTTGATGTTGTGATGAATGCACCAGTTTCATAATGTCATTACTTTGGTGCAGATGGAATGTGACCTTGCTCCCCCTTGAAGGTTTCTATAAAACAAGCAAGCGATGTTGTCTGTTAGTACCTTTATAGTCTTATTCCTCCTGATCACAGGTAAGAAGTGTGAGTGCACTGCAGACTGCTCGTAATTCCAGTAGGTTGATGTGTAAAAGTTGACTCTGGGGGGGGACCACCTGCCCTGAATTGTGTGGTTGTGCAAGTGTGCTCCCAAACCTAACGGAGATGCATCCGCTGTAAGTATAATGGACAGAGGGGATTGTGTGAAGGGGACTCAGACACACATTGTGGGGCTGAGCCCACCAGTGTAGAGAATTTTTGATTCTGAGTGGCATCGTGAGACACTTGTTCAGATTGTCTGTGCGGAACATATGTTGTCCAGAGCCAGCCCTGGAGACAATGAATATATAGCCTGGCATGCCTTATGACGAAAATGGTTGCTGCCATATGCCCTAATAGTTGGAGACAGGTCCTAGCTGATGTCTGTAGGATGGTTTGTGCTGTGGCGATCAAGGGTGACAAATCTGTGGAGTGGTAATGAGGCTTTGGCCTCCAGCGCATCAAGGTGGACCCCACTGAACTCTAGGTTTTGAACAGGGTGTCAACGTTGATTTTTGCATGTTTATTTTTTAGTCCTAGTTGAGAGAAGAGAACCATTATCCTTTGAATAGCTTCTACAGCATCTTCCTGAGGAAGACAGCTGTCTAAGTAGGAGAATATCATGACTCCTTGCTTGCAGAGTTGGTCCACCACGACTGCAAGAACCTTGGAGAACATTGGGGGCACCACAGAGAGGCCAAAAGGCAGTACTTTGAACTGGTAGTGATTCTGTCCCAGAATGAGTCGAAGGAAGCTCCTGTGCACTGGGTGTATGGAGATATGAAAATATCCATCCTGGAAGTCGAGGGCCGAGAACCAGTCCCCCTGTTCCAGTGCTTGGATTATAGCTACTAACGTGACCATCCTCAATCACTGAACCTTCACGAACATGTGGAGTTTCCTTAGGTCGAGAAAGGGCCTCCATTCCCTGCTCTTTTTCTGAGTTAAACAGTAGTGGGAATAAAAGCCTCTCCCTCTGTGTTGTGTCAGTACTGATTCTACAGACCCAAGAGCAGGAGGTGATTTATTTTGTAGAAGATGCCTGTGAGAAGGGTCCCTGAACAGGGACAAGGAGAGAGGGTGGATGGGGGTGGGGGGGGGGAGAGGAAGAGAGGGGGCAAACGGGATTGGAGTAACCAGTGTTCATACATTTCTAATATTCATTTGTCCAAGGTGATGGTCTGCCATACTGGTGGAATGGGATCAGGCGGTCTCCGAAAAGATGGATGATTGTTGATGGTTCCAGTGCTTGGAAATGGGAAAGGCATCTTGGGCCCTTGACCAAACCCTCAAAATTGCTGTTTCAAGGAGGGTTGTTGGGATGTTGATGGCTGAGATGGGAATGGTCTACGTCTCTTAGACCTCTGTCTCCATTTTTGTAGGTCGGGTCGTATTGTTGCTGTGGTTGGACATATGGGGACAGGCCTTGTTCATTGTACTGACTGGTATTTCCCCGGCTTCCTTCTTTGTGCAGGTGTGTAAATGCACAAAGCCCAAAGAGTTGCCCTGGAATCCTTTAGGGTGTGGAGGGGTCAGTCAGTCTTGGCCACGAACAATTGCTGGCGCTCAAAGGGAAGATCTTTAACAGTAGACAGGACCTTCTTGGGAAGCCTAGAGATGTGGAGTCACGAAGCCCGTCACATAACTACTGCGATAGTAATGGATCACGTGGTTGTCTGCGCCACGTCCAACGAAGCTTATAAGACTATCCGTGCAAGGTGGTGGGTTTTTTTTGTTATCCGGGATACAGTCAATAAATTTGGACATCTTAGAATTAGAAATCTTGGACATCATAATTTGTGTGGTTGTATTTGGCCATCAAAGCTTTGTAATTGGGGATTCTGAATTGCAGAGTTGCTGACAAACAGGCTTTGTGCCCAAAGGGTCTAAACTGTTTCCAGTCCTTATTGTACAGGGTGATTCTGAAGTGGTGCTCTCTTTATTCATGGCCTCTACCACCAAGAAATTTGGTGGGAGATGTGAAAACAAAAAAAATCAATAGCCTTAGAGGGGACATAATATTTGTTGACTGCTCTTTTACAAGTGGGTGATATTGTTGCAGGGGTCTGCTGGATGATCTTGGCTGGATCCATGAGTGCCTCATTTACAGGAAGCATCATCTTTGATGTTTATGTCTGTAAAATATTCAACAGCTTAAGCTGAGACTCCGCAACTTCTTCCAGGTGTATTTCGAGCATCAGCAATTATTTTAAATAGCTCCTGGAACCGTTTAAAGTCTAAGTGGTGAAGACATGACTGCTTCATCTGGGGAGGACAAAGAGAGATTGATTGGAGGGGTGACTTCCCATTCCAAAGCTTCCTCCCGTTCCTCAAAAGTCTCCTCCGGAGGCTCTACCCACTGAGGCTGATGGGGAGCGCCACCTCCTCTCCCTGTAGGTGCCAGAAGGTCTGAAGTACTGGTGGCTGTATGGAGGCCACGGATTCCAATAAGGCCCTTGCGGTGGGAATGGCATTGGTGGTGGCATCCATGGATGTTCATACCATCCTTGGGTGTCACTTGGCTGATAACTGGCTTGCTCCAGTGGTCATGCAAATGGGTGAGGAGTGGTCCCCTTCCGCCTCATCATCATGGCTGGAAAAAGGAGGGGTTGATCTCAGTGGTGGTATAGATTGGCATGGTTCTGAGTATGCCGGAGTACGAAGAAGGGGAGATTCGGGTGTTGCATAGACTAGCAAGTCCTTATGATAAAGGAATTAGTGTGGTGCTGCTAGCCTCAATATAGAGGATGGTGTTTGTAGACGGTACTGCTGTTGTAGCTGATGTCACTGTGCCATGCACTAGGGGACCAGTAGATGGCGCCACAGACTGTAGTGATGTTGAGCTGCTTGGTGCCAGATGTTTAAGAGGCTCCATCGGTACTAAGTAGGAGGCGGTAGGCTTCTCTCTGTCACTCCTCTCAGAGCCAGCCTGCTTAAGGTCTTTGGCTTTCGCAGTATCAGCAGTACCATAAGATCCGGCCGACTTGTAGGTGCTTAACCATGCTGCAGTCGGTATCAAGTGTGTTGAACAAGTCAGGGATCACTTCTTTTTGGCTGGTTCCCTGGAAGGAGAATTTGTTGCCTGCTTTTCCCACCCCCCACCTTTTTTGAGGACTGTGATAGGGATGGTCTGTCAGGGGCCATCGCTGGCATTAGAGCGGGGGGTGTGTATCTGTGTTCTGGGGGTCAGACACCAGGTGCAGTGACTTCTGCCTCGGTATAAGTTTTAGCTTTAGGTCCCTTGCTTGTGGTAACGAAGATACTTCTGAATAATGTGTCTCGCCAAGGCAATGGACACACTGAGCATTTCCATTACTGACCGGGATTGATTCCCAGCAAGCAAGGCATTGTTTAAAACCCGGAGATCTGGGTATGCCCATCAGTAGCATTCCCCCAGGAGAAGGGGGTTAAAACTACACTATACTAAAGCGTGAATGGAAACTTAATGGTATCTGATAATTTAAAAGAATTTTTTAAAATAAAATAAATAGGGAAGAGGAGGGTAACTATATCTAACTCTATTCTAACACCAAGTAACAGTGTAAGTCTAAGATATAACGAAGTGAGGAGGTGCTGCCATGGCTCCATCTGAGCGAAGAGAGTTGAGAAGGAACCGGTGGCGGTTCGGTCACATACCACTATGCAGCCACCAGAAGTGGCACAACATGGGGAGAGTGCATGTGTTACCAAAGTGGTCACTACTACTGAAATTCTCCGATCACAGATGCAGGGGGACACAGATTCACCTAAACTTGAGCACCCAAAGTGACACTCCTCGAAGAAGAATTTATCATTATGTGAAAGGTTAAAAATGATCGTCCTGCCATCTTTTACCTATGTTGGATATAATATTTCAAACAGAACATACCCCGATAAGGTGACAAGGTCGGTGTGGTAACATATTTTACTGAACCAATTTCTGTTGGTGGGAGACGCAAGCTTTTGAATTTACACAGAGGTGTCCTTCAGGTCTTGAAGATGAGCTGTATGTAAGCTCAAAAGCTTTTCTCTCTCACCAACAGAAGTCAGTCCAATAAAAGATATTACACCATCCTCCTTGTGTGTCTAATATCCTGGGAACCAATGTGGCTACAACAACACTGCACACAAGGATAAGGTGCACAGGGAAAAGAAGATGGGGCCAAGAAAGCAGAGATGTGTTAATCAGGAAGGTGTCCTTATTTCATAGTGTAGTTCACCTCTTAAAAGAGACTAAGTGATCTAAGGCTCAATCTGGGATAGTGAAAAGATAAAAGAACCATCACAATACACCTTCTCAAAAACTAGTATCAGAATTACTTAGGTGTGAGAGTTTTAGGCTAAGAAATTAGCTACATAAATTAAAAAAAATACACCTACTAAAGAAGGACTCCATGACCACTTGTTCTTTGCCTGTTACAAAACTGAAAATAAAGGCACTTTTGAAAGAGTGGTTTTCCTCAGCCAGATTAGAAGAGGCTATGAATTGAAGGGAGTGGGGACAAAGGCAAACATGTTTTACTGCAGGGGTGGCCAATCTGTGGCTCCGGAGCCATATGCAGCTCTTCAGAAGTTAATATACGGCTCTGTCAAGGTTCCTCCCCCCACTCTGAACTCTAGGGTACAGATGTGGGGACCTGCATGAAAAACCTCCTAAGCTTATCTTTACCAGCTTAGGTCAAAACTTCCCCAAGGTACAAAATATTCCACCCTTTTGTCCTTGGATTGGCCGCTACCGCTACCACCACCAAACAAATACTGGTTACTGGGGAAGAGCTGTTTGGACACGTCTTTCCCCCCAAAATACTTCCCAAAACCTTGCACCCCACTTCCTGGACAAGGTTTGGTAAAAAGCCTCACCAATTTGCCTAGGTGACTACAGACCCAGACCCTTGGATCTTAAGAACAATGAACAATCCTCCCAACACTTGCACCCCCCCTTTCCAGGAAAATGTTGGATAAAAAGCCTCACCAATTTGCATAGGTGACCACAGACCCAAACCCTTGGATCTGAGAACAATGAAAAAGCATTCAGTTTTCTTACAAAAAGACTTTTAATAGAAATAGAAGTAAATAGAAATAAAAAAAAAAATCCCCCCTGTAAAGTCAGGATGGTAGATACCTTACAGGGTAATTAGATTCAAAACACAGAGAACCCCTCTAGGCAAAAACCTTAAGTTACAAAAAAGATACACAGACAGAAATAGTTATTCTATTCAGCACAATTCTTTTCTCAGCCATTTAAAGAAATCATAATCTAACACGTACCTAGCTAGATTACTTACTAAAAGTTCTAAGGCTTCATTCCTGGTCTATCTCCGGCAAAGACAAAATATAGACAGACACACATACACTTTGTTTCTCTCCCTCCTCCCAGCTTTTGAAAGTATCTTGTCTCCTCATTGGTCATTTTGGTCAGGTGCCAGCGAGGTTACCTTTAGCTTCTTAACCCTTTACAGGTGAGAGGAGATTTCCTCTGGCCAGGAGGGATTTTAAAGGGGTTTACCCTTCCCTTTATATTTATGACATTTACTGCAGGGGTGGCCAATCTGTGGCTCCGGAGCCATATGCAGCTCTTCAGAAGTTAATATACGGCTCCTTGTACAGGCACCGACTCTGGGGCTGGAGCTACAGGCGCCAATTTTCCAATGTGCCAGGGGATGCTCATTGCTCAACCCCTGGCTCTGCCACAGGCCCCACCCCCTCCCCTGAGCCTGCTGTGCCCTCCCCCCTCACCCCCAGAGCCTCCTGCACGCCACGAAACAGCTGATGGGGAGGGAAGGGGAGGCCCTGCTGGTGGGTGGAAGGAGCGGGGGGGGGGAGCTGATGGGGGACTGCTGATGTATTACTGTGGCTCTTTGGCAATGTACATTGGTAAATTCTGGCTCTCTCTTAGGCTCAGGTTGGCCACCCCTGTTTTACTGTAATTGAGCTTGATAAAAATGACCTTTTCCCTAATATCAATAACCTATAAATCTACTAACTCAAATTTGTAAAACAGGTTTCCAGTTTATTAAAATGCAAATTTCTGTTTTACTGTTTTTTAAAAATAATATAGTTGGCCTGGAAAAGGCTTGAGGCAGCAGCAGATGTAGAGATCCATTACACTAAGCCGCTGGTAATTCCCCCTTTAATTGAGGAATAAATTACACAGAACACTACTTGACACTCTACTCTTGGAGAGGTGTGAAGAAAAATTTCTGGAAAGTGTTGGGATATGTTATTTTCTCAGTGCAGAGAATCAGTTTTCTTTCATGTCAGCAAATCTTTCAGAGTATGGAACCGATAGGTTTCAACCACTTATACCAAGCATTGTGTAGAACGGGAGTGGAGAGGCTGAGGGAGGACGAAAGATGATAGACACCTACTTGACTTGACTTCCTCTTCATCTAATTGCTTCAGTATTTCACACTTTGGCAACTCCTGCAGTTGCTCTAGCTGAGGACCAATCAATTGGTACATGACAGATCATTTCAGGAAGCAGAAGCAAAAGTTTATTTTGTCCCTTCTGGAAAGTGGTTTGCTGGCTAGGAGTTTTATGATAATCTGGGACTGCAGGTTTTCTTCTTTGCCAGCCGGGGAGACAGAGCTAGTGCAGAGATTTAAGAGTGTAGATGCTACTCTTGAGGGGGTAGAAGCAAAATTCATTACTAGTGCCTTCCCTGAATCTAGTCACTGGCTAATTCAATCCTCCCTTTAATTTTAGAATTAAATCATTTGTGTTATAAACACAATTCTTGCCCTTTACTTTGATAACTTCCATAAGGATGACTGGACAATGCAATCACTGCTCATAGAAAACTGTCAATCAACAGGCAGCATTTTCTACACAACAGTTCTCAAAATTTTACTTGAAAAGAATATGAATTGCCTTGGATGTAAACACTGTCACATGAGCAGACATGGCAGAAAAAAAAAATCATAAATAAAAGGGAACCCATTTGGAAAGTGGTGCCAGTTCGGTTCTGACAAAACAAGTATTGGTCAACCACAAGGTTGGCTCAGCCTTGACAGTACTGGCTGCATACTGTCCTCCTGACCTCTTTTTTGGGGAATTATCTGTCATCTTTAGGTTTTCAGGCAGAGGGAAACTGTTGCATGATATGGAGCAAGAGCCCTCACTCAGCCCAACATATGATTTGGTTTAAAAAGTTAGCAGTCTGGTTAAAGAAAAGGCATTAGTAAATTATGGAGATCTGGGAGATTTCAGTTTTGCAGAAGACAGAAAGTCAGGAAAAATAAATGTCTGTGCTAAAACTGGAGTCAGAACAGAACTGGCAGGTTTCCCATATAGATACAGTCAAGTCACTACCCCATGCCTGAAAGAGCCTCTTTCTGCAGAGGAATGGTGAGCCAAACTACAAGAGAATTTCCCTTCAGCAATCGTTAATGTCAATTGTTGAATCTTCTTACTAAATGGGAGTTTCCATGTTAATGTATCCCAACTACTGCACAATTATTTTAAATCCTCAGCATAGCGAGCATAGTCTAGAATACAAAAAGGTATTTATATCTTAGACAAAGTGAAAATAAAATTATTTAAAAAACAAACGAAAAAAGGAAGGCTTAGCAAAGATTACAATAATTTCTTACCAATAGGCTTCTTTCAAAAAGTACATTAGAAAAGAAACACAAAGCTGAAAGCAGCAAGTTTAATATCACCTGCATGTCAGGAGTATTATTCTACAGAGAAGACAGATACAAATACAGGTTGCTAGCCTTTAAAGGAGACTGATTTGTGCTCATTAGTTAAACTCTCCAAATGCACAAATGAGTGTGTCAAACCCTTTATTCGCAACTTTGCAGTTCTAGTTGTCTAGATAAAAAGCCAGTAGAATTCAGATTATTAAACAGAGGTAATCTGTTCTTAGGAGAAAACCCAAAGGATTTTGAAAGTAATCAGACTGGAATGAAACTAAAAGTTGAACCTAATCTTATTTGTGTCTGATTTATGAGGAGAGTCTGAAACTTCACGTATTCAATCCAACATGAAATTTTAAAAAAACAGAAAGAAATTAGATTAAAAACCATTACTTGAGCCATTAAAAACAGATAAGTAATATTACTTGGGAATACTCAACATTAAACAAACATTGACTTGTTCAGACCAGTATCTTTCATGTTTGAAGTCCTGTTCCACAAAATACAGCTTCAGTAACTAAAGGTATAGTTAATTCTAGTCTTCCACATTTTAATTTTCAGGAATCTGCTCCACTTTTAAGTGGCGACTAGTGACAACAAAAGGATTCTGCCTAATCCTCGAGAAACATGAGAAAGACTCAGTGCGAGACTATGAGGAGCAGAACTTGTTGGATAAAGGACATGAACACCAGTTTCTCAAAGGGCTTGTCTCCTCATGAAAGTTAATCTGGAATAACTGGAAATTAATCCACTAGTACTCCCTCAAAGTGGATTAAACTAACCTGGAATAAGAATGTCTTATTCCAGAAGAAGAGTATTCACACATGGAGTTAACCAGGAATAGCTTTTCCAGAATAACTCCCTATGCAGACTAACCCTGATTATTTATATTGCCTTATTTGCACATGGAGGAAACCTGCTCACTAGCAGCACTCTATGTATCTATAGCAAGTAGAATATAAATTCTGAGAAAAGGCCCTTAGATTCTGTGGTGTTAATGTAGAAATTCTGTCGTAACTTCAGATAAATTAAAATGGAGGTTTTGGAATCTGGGAGGCATGGGAGGCAGTTGGGATTGTGGGACAAGTAGTTGGATATTTCTGCTAAAATGATCAGCTAGTAAATATTTAAAACTATTAACAACACTCCTTTAGGTTTCAGAGTTACTACCCCATGGAAAGGAACCCAAGAAGATCACACCTCAGAGCTAATTCATACTGTACATAGATTCAAATAGGTATTAATATGTAGGTTTACATACTCAATTCACATTTATTTCTGCAACCATAAGGACTAGATTAAGAAAAAGGTAATGTGGCCATAGAACTATAGAATACACAAGGTCTTACCTATTAGTCCATACTGGTGGCTACGCTGGAGTGCAGAAGACTTACTATAAATCATAGAATATAAGTACTGGGTAAAGGCCTTGATTTACTAACCATTACAATGGCTAGGTTGGGGAAAACCCAAATTTGTAGAAAAACAGTTACTAGCCTTTCCACAACTGTTGTTCTTCGAGATGTGTTGTTCCGTGTGCAAGCACAAAAGGCCTCAGTTCCTTCCTGGCGAAAAGATTCCAATAGAGATGAAGGAGGGCAGGTCGTGGAATGGACACTTACACAAAAATTTGCAATAGTTTTTTCCTCCTTGAATGACTGCACGTGTATATTCTACTATAGGCCACTCAGAAGCCATCCCAACTGGAGATGGGTTCGGAGTCTATTTGAAGAAGAACTGGAGGACCACACGTCCAAATTTAGCATTGTCTCTATGTGACAGATCACATAGTGAGAAGCAAACGTGTGACATGACAACAAGGCTGCTGCTCTGCAAGTGTCTAATATGGGCTAGAAAAGCGGCAGAGGTCACCTTTGAACCTAAGTTGAATGACCCAACAAGCTATCCAGCAGTTTCACATTAACCAACTGGTAACACACAGTCAAATACAACTGGTTATCCTTTACATGGAAACAGGACTGCCCTTCATTCGGTCTGCAAATGCAATTAACAGTCGAGCATAAGATCTGAAAGGCTTAGTCCATTACAGATAAAATGCTAAAGCTCTTCTGACAAATTGTGCAGTTTCTCCTCCCCTTTATTACCAAGAGGATTTGAGAAGGTTGGTAAGAAAACTGCTTGGTTAATATGAACAATGGAGACCACTTTCGTGAGAAGACTTCGGTGAGGACGAAGGCAGATGTCTGTGTAGAAAACCGTATCTGGAGGATCTGATACTAGAGCCCTCAAATCCCCCACTCTCCTAACTGATGTAGTGGCTACTGAAAATGCTGCCTTCATCAAAAGGTGCAACAGAGTGCAGGTTGCTACAGGCTCAAAGAGTCAGGGGGGACACCAATCAGCTTTGTTAAGACTAGATTCAGGCTTTATGGTGGAATAGGGTTCTGAACCTGCGGAAACAGTCTGTCTAAACCCTTTTAAAAAATCGTACAGCCATTGTGTTGGAAAAGAGAGAGGGGTTATCCCCGGTGTGTGAAATATAACTGCTAGGTATTCTCTGATCAAGCTAATCACCAATCCTTGATGTTTGAGGGACAGAAGATAGTTCAGCACATACTGAATAGAAGAACGGGCCCAGATGGAAAACGTCTTCCATTTAGCCAGTTAAGTAGTTCTAGATGATGATTTCTGACTACTCAGCAACATATCTTGAACTTCTCTAGAGCAGGACTCCTCTGCCAAAGTTAACCTTGAAGCCTCTAGGGTGCCAGGTGAAGGGCTTGAAGCCTGTAGTAGAGGAGACAGGTGTGATTCTGTGAAATCAAGTATGTGTGAAGCGGGAGCAGGGATTGACTGAGAGGTCCAAGAGCTTGGGGGAGGGCAGGGGGAAGTGTTGATGGGGCCATGCAGGAGTGATCAGTATAAGACGGGCCTTGTCCTGTTTGATCTTGCACACAAAACTCTGGTCAGAAAGGGATCGGGAAGAAAAAAGTATACAGCAGACCCTGATCATGGCAGTAGAAAAGCATCCAATAATGAACCTGGACTGAGTCCGGCTCAGGAACAAAACTGGTGACATATTCTGTTGTCTTTTGTTGCTATGAGATCCACTTGAGGAGACCCTCAGAGCTGGAAAATGGATCTTGCTATGTCTGGGTGAAGGGACCACTGCTGGTGATGAATAAACAATCTGCTCAGGCAATCTGACAGTGTATTCTGAGCCCTTAGGACATGGCCTGCTTTCAGAAGTAGAGCTGCTGATGTAGAAGTCCCAAAATAGGATTGCTTCTCAGCAGAGTAGTGAGAACTACATCCCTTCCTATTTGTTTACATAAAACAAGGCCGCTGAATTGTCGGTCAGCACTAACATGCCCCTTCCCCTGATGTAAGGAGGAACGCCATGCATGCTGATCAGATAGTCAATACACGAACATCAGGGAGTTGTAAGCTGAGATTTTGATTAGACCAGAAAACTTGCATCTGCTGGGGTCCCAAGTGAGCCTTCCCACCCAGGTCTGAGGCATCCAAGACTAAGGTAAGAGACTGTTGAAGTGGGGTGAAGGGAATTCCCTTTCAGACATTGGACAGATCCGCCCACCAATCTAGGGAAGATACGATCCGATTTGGTACATGCATTAACCTGTCTACGTGGTGCCTTCTTGGTGAATACACATCAGCCAACTGGCCTTGAAAGAGTCTGAAACTCAGCCTGGTGTTTTGTACTACAAAAATGCATGCTGCCATGTGCCCCAGCTGCCTTAAACAGTTTCTCACTGTGGCGAGACGATAAGCCTTAAAATCCAGAATGAGGTTTTGTATTACGTGAAACCTTGCATACAGTAGTAAGGACCTGGCCATTTTTGAGTCCAGGACCATTCCAACAAATTCTACTTTCTGAACTGGAAACAGGACTGACTCATCCATGTTGATCAGCAGGCAGACTGCAACGAAGGTGGTTGAGATTATGTTTATGTTGGACAACATCTGTGTCCTGGACTGATCTCGTATCAGCCAGTCATTCAGGTAAGGGAAACATGGACCTCTGAAGAATGCTGCTACCACCGCCGTACACTTTGTAAATACATGCAGGGCAGCTGAGACACCAAAGGAGAGCACTGTGAACGGATAATGGAGACCACTGACAGTGAATCTCAAATTTTCTGTGGCTCTGATGAATCGCCACATGGAAGCAAGCATGCTATAAATCAAGAGCAGCATACCAGTCCTCTGGCTCCACAGAAGGAATCATGGAGGCTAAAATGACCATCTGAAATGTCAGTATTTTTAGGCACTTGTTTAATGCCTTAGATCTAAAATAGGCCTGAGACATCCTTCTGCAGGTAGCATCAGGAATAAAACCCCTTTCCCCTGAACAAAAGATGGACCTCCTCTATAGCTCCTACAAGGAGAACCAATTGTATCTCTTGCAGTAACTCTGCCTCATGAGAGAGATCTCTGAAGATTAACAGGGAGTGGGGGTGGGGGGCAGGGGAAATAAATTGGGGTGTATATCAGACTTCCACCACATTTAGAACCCACCCATCTGTTGTGATGTGGGCTCAAATATGACAGAAGTGAGACAGGTGGTTTGCAAAAATTAGGGAAGAAAAGGATGGCCCTCTTAGAACTGGCAGTCTGCTCTTGACCAACCCATCAAAATGAGCTCTTGGAGAATGCTACCTGCCTTGAAGAACAGGCAGCTGCAGAAGTAGAGGGTGGTAGTGGGCATCTTTTGTAACTTCTGCTAGTTCTCCTTGGCAGGTCTTGGGCTTGCTAGGCAAATCCCTGAAAATGCTGTGACTGGTGATGATAGAATGCCTTTTATTTCACTGAAGGGATGTGAATGCCCAGGGGTTTCAGGGATACGCTAGATTCTTTGAGTCTGTACAGAATCTCATCAGTTTTTTTTCTGAGAAGAGCGATGGCCCTTCAAATGGGAGATCCTGAACTGTTTGTTGCACCTCTAGAGGGAGGCCAGAAGAGCATAACCAAGACTTGAGCCTCATCGTGATGGCAGAAACCATGCCAGGAGCTGCAGGATCTGCTTTGCCAAGACTTGCCTACAGAGCTGTTCTGGCAACCAACCTGTCATCCTTGATCAATGTCTGGAACTCCTGTTTTGCATCATCTGGGCGCTTGTCCTTGAACTCAAACTGTATCCCATAAGGTGAAATCACAGCATCCCAGCAAAGCTTGCTAGTTTGCAATATGAAGCAACAACCCATCTGTGGAATAAAGCTTCCTCCCAAATAAGTCCAGCTTCTTGGCCTCTGTTTTTTTGGGCTGATGCCTGGTAACCCTGTCTCTCTCTCTCAATGGCTGCCAATACTACGAGGAAGCCCTTAAGGTGACTAGAGTTACTTGAACGCCAGAGAGGGGACATTGTACCTCCTATCCACCTTTTTTTTTGCACAGTCAGAGGCAGGAAAGCTTGAGTCTGCCAAAGAACCTTTGTAGGCTCTAAAATAGCTCATTAGTAGGGACAGCTATTCTAGCTGGGGCTGCAGATGCCAAAATGTCCACCAGCCTGTGTGATTTTTACGGGCTCTCCTCCAAGTAGATGTCCAGGGCCATGGTCATCTTCCCTCAACAACTCCCAATGAGTCTTAAAATAATCAGGAGTTGGAGAAATAGGTTCCACTGCAATTGCCTCATCAGGGGATGAGAAAGAGGATGGCAACAGTACGAGGAGCTGGTCCAGTTCCTGATCCTGTCGTGGATGCTTGTGAGAAGGGTCCTGACTGTGCTTGGTGCTGGCCTTTGTATCGATGCTAGGGTGTTTGTGGCATTGATGCTCCTGATGACCAGTAGATGAAGCCGGTTGTGGTGGATATGGGGATGCTCTTGATTGGAGGTGGGGGAAACCCCACAGGTTCCAAAAGGGTGCATGGCCCAAGGGTACTTTCAGTAAGCCCCTTGATTAAACTGAGGCTGAAATCAGGGTGGGCAGGTGCTTTACTCTTGATGGTGAGATCAGCTGGGCTAGGGCACATAGGATCCCACTTCAGGGTCTGAAGCGGCAGTCTCTTCCTGAAACCAAGGAAATGTGCTCTGGGGCATACTTTCTCTGAGTGCCCCCCTGAGACTTTAGATGAGCTCGACCTCTTGGCTTCCTCTGAAGATCCTGGGACTGAGTCTTACCTACAGTAAACCTTCTTTGGTACCAGTGATGCCAATCTCTCTCTCGATGCCAGTAATGCTGGAGGTGAGTTACTGACTGACAGTGAGGTGCTCAGTACCCGGACCGAGGTCAATGGTTCAGATAGAGGATGTAGCACTAATTCCAGCAGCAGATATTTCAGTCTGGCTGCCCTGTCTTTTTTGGACCAGGGTTTAAAGTGCTTACAAATAGCACATTTGTCACTCATGTGACTCTAAGGCAGTTGGGATGAGGATCACTGTTAGGCATTGCCTTCCCACAAGAGTGGCAGGGCTTGCAACCCAGAGAGTGTGGCCTATCTCCAGTACCAAGCAGTTCCACACAAATTTACGATTTTTTTTTTTTAAACTTTACTATTACACTAACTACTGAACTACACCAGGGGTTGGCAACCTATGGCATGCGTGCCAAACACGGCATGTGAGCCAATTTTTAATGGCACGCTGCTATCTGCCAGACCTGGGCAGACAGCAGCGTGCACTAAAAATCCTGCCCGGCCCGGCCCACTCTTTTCCGCCCCCTGCTCTCTCCTTGCAAGGCAGGCAAGCTTCTCCCTCCCCCTGCCTCTTCCCTCAGCGTGCTGGGTTCCTGCCCGTCCTTCTCTCTCTCCCTGCGGCTGATCAGCTGACGGTCCTTGCTACGGAGGGGGAGAAGTAAAAGCGGAGCCACAGCGTGCTTCAGGGACCTTGGGGAAGGGGGTGGAATCAGGGCATATCCCCTCCAGCCCCCTGCCGTGAGCCGCTCAGGGCAGGGGGCTGGGAGCACCCCCATGACCCCAGCCCACACCTCCAGCCCTCTGCCCTGACTCCTGCACCCCGCTCACACCCCAGCCCCATGCTCTGACCCCTGCACCCCACTCCACAATCCCAGCCCTGACTCCTGCACCCTCCTCACACACCCCCAGCCCCCTGCCCTGACTCCTGCACCCTCCTTACACACCCCCAGCCCCCTGCCCTGACTCCTGCACCCTCCTCACACATACCCAGCTCCCTCACACCCCCTGCCCTGACTCCTGCACCCTCCTCACACATACCCAGCTCCCTCACACCCCATGCCCTGACTCTTGCACCCCCCACATCCCCACTCCCACCCTGAGCACCAAACTGGAGCTCCTGCACACACACACACACCCCATTCCCACCTGCACCCCTTGCACCAAATGGGAGCTGCCCAGGTAACCACTCCACACTCAAACCTCCTGCCCCAACCCTGAGCGCCCTCCCTCATTCTAGCTCCTGCACCCCAACCCCCAGCCTGCTCCTTCACCCCCAGCCCTGTTCTCAGTGCACTCCCACCCTCACCTCAGTGCAGAGAGAGGAAGAGAATGGCTAGAACCAGGGAGAAGGTAGGTACCTACTCTATGTGGACAGGGCCGGGACTCCAGACCGGCAGTGGGCTGAGCGGGGCCAGCAGCCGGGACCCTGGCTGGCAGGAGCTGGCGGACGGAACCCCAGCCTGATAGCAGGCTGAGCGGCAGCGGGCCACTGAGCCCACTGCCGGTCTGGGGTCCCGGCCGCTGGCCCCGCTCAGCCCGTGGCCGGCCTAGGTGAACAGAACCCCAGGCCGGCAACGGGCTGAGCGGGCCAGCGGCATAAGATCAGCATTTTAATTTAATTTTAAATGAAGCTTCTTAAATATTTTGAAAACCCTGTTTACTTTACATACGACAATAGTTTAGTTATATAATATATAGACTTAGAGAGACCTTCTAAAAAAATGTTAAAATGTATTATTGTGACGCGAAACCTTAAATTAAAGTGCATAAATGAAGACTCGGCACACCACTTCTGAAAGGTTGCTGACCCCTGAATTACACTAACTATACAGGACTACAATGAGCACTGTTTAAATGCTTGATTAAAGACTTGCGGAAGCAAGGAAAGGGAGCTCCAACAACTGTCACAGGCAATAGGAAGGAACTGAGTGGTGTGAGGGGCACCTTGACCCTTTATGCCTGTGCACAAGGCAGCAGAGGGCACTTATGCCTCCCAAATGGGGACCACTAAGTGAAAACTCTTCAACAACTGTACACTGGAGTGCACAGACACCTACAGTGTAATGATCATGGGCAATTACTCAAAGAAGAACTACAGTTTTTAATCCCTTTTAAAAAAAGCACTGGAGTCCATTGTGCTGTTTTGCTAGAACGGATGAGATTTTTTGTGGCATTTTGCAAAGATTTTATTTGTAGTTTACACTTGATAAATTAATTCCGAGTTGTAACATTTTCCTGTTTGATGATAATCTTAAACTCACATAAATCTTGTGGGAATCATAGAAGTGTAGGACTGAAAGGGACCTCAGTAGGTCATCTAGTCCAGACCCCTGCACTCAAGGTAGGAAAGCTCAATCAATTAAAAAAAAAACAAAAAACAATTTAGTATGAAATCTGCTTTTGGAAAAAGCTATTAGGCAAACATATTTTGGCTTAGGATATGGTGACTTGGATGCTTGAAGCATAAAAGTTATACAAGCCTTCCTTTATTCCATAGTATTTTCTCAGTTTTCCCTCTTGGTTTATCACATTTTTCTGGCAGTATGATTTGGGTCAGGTACGATTCTTTATTTAAACTGGTGGAAAATCTTTAAACTCTAACCTGCATCTATATTTTCTTGAGAAAAAAAGAATATAGCAAAGTAGGATGATAAAAACAAAACTATCTTTAAAGGGGTAGAGAGAATTTCAATTTTTTTTCCCAAAGGGGACTGGGGATGGATGAAGATATGGAGCTTTTCACGTCTGAAACAGTGTGTCAATTCACAGCCCATTCGGGTAAGGAGTGAGCTAGAACTATTAATATATTGTGTCTTTTGGGGACCCTATGTGAAGTGAGTTGAGGACATCAGCCTAATTAGTTAGTAGATGGGTGTCTACATCACTAAAGCTGTTACAACTAATATTCCTGCTGGTACACAGTGAAGAGGACAAGGGTTGATAATTCATAGCTGAGGTACACTGATTGAGAGCATTAGGAGGTAGTTTGCAGTGCCATTGCTTAGGATGTACCAATGGCATATAAACAAGGACTTCAGGCCCAGAACCTTGGCTGAGGTGCACTGGGTACAAAAGTGGCCCTTTGTGCTCCCATGATCATGGGGCAACACTTCACTGATCTAGTGCCCGGCTGCAGGACAGCAATCTGAAGGCTACTGTAATTTACGCCAGCTGCCAACAACCCCGAAGAGTTGCTACTGGAGCCATGGATCACGAGGCTTCAGAGGATGCCCCAAACCATACTTCCTCCACCAGCAGCCAAAAGAAGGGTGACAGGAAACATGAAGGTGGCAAACAACCCCCTAAATATTGTTCCCTACAGGGGGAGATCCTACAGGCTCCAGATCCACCATGTTTATATCCACTTTGTGCTGGTGGATTGGTGCAAAGTGATGGAGCACAGCCTAGGATTAGTGTCTCAGTCTCCTGATCTGTCAATTCAGCATGTTTCACCAACACTCACTTAAAAATAGAAATTTCTTCAGGCACTCATGTGCATTGTTAGATAATCTGTGTTTCATTGCAAAGTCACAGCTAAAAGATTTACTAGTAAGTGGCTTTACTTGTAAGTGGTTTTCCTCTATTCCAGTTTCTCCCTTAAAAAAATTATAGTGATAATTATATTATTATATTACCTGATCAGAGTTCCCAGAACTGGATTTCCTACCCCAGTTAATATACTATAGACTAGCTAAAACTTTAGTTTTACTTCACACAACTGGATCTAGTATCTAAACTATTTCTGTAATGCTATTCTACCATCACCGAAAGATACAGAAGCTTATGTATAAATATTAAAGGTAGAGCTAAATTCTCAATTTATTATAGTTAAATAGTTAATTCCAATTCTTAACAACGATATAACTAAATAGAATTTTCTTGAAGTCTTTTTAAATTTGTAAATCCCATCCCACATATGTTCTGGAACAAGTTTTCCACTACTAGAAGTATCTTGAAATTAAGGGACTAGTGGAACAAGCAAGCACACTCACTCTGCTCAGCATCCTAGTCTTTCAGAACTTAAAAATTCCTTGCACTCTGGAAATTGTCAGAGCTGCGAGCATATACCAAAAAAGAACACTAAAGCAGCTGTGTGAAGATGTCATCTGAGGAATCAAATTGCAGCCATTTTCATAGTGTACTGAGAGCCTTAAAAGTTATGTCTACACAGCTTCTGGGTGCAGGTCTTGCAGCCTGGATCAAAAGGCCTGTGTTATTTGGGCTCATCATACTAGTGTGCGAAAAACAGCAATATGGATTTTAGGGCTTGGGCTGGAGCTCAGGTTCTGAAACCCTTGGAGCAGAGTGGGCTTCAGAGCTCAATCCCAAACATCAAAGCAATGTCTCCACAGCTATTTTTAGCACGCTATCTTAAGTTCCTCAAGCACAAGTCTTTTGACCCAGGCTGCAAGACTCGCTCCCAGAAGCTGTGCAGAGATACCCACAGAGCAAATGGAGGCCATCTATTTAAAAACTGTTGTCACTGGCTCCTCAGAAGACATCCTCAAAGTACTGCTTTACCATTCTCTTTACTGCAATAGCTTCAAAGGCTATTATTGTCAATTATGACAATTTCTTAAGAGTAGGTGAGGAAATTCCTTGGTGCTCTCAAATAATCTGATGAATTGGGACACTGAGCATCGGGATTGCATTCACTAGTTCCAATTAGTGTCAATGAATCTTTAAAGAAATTATTCTCATTTCTATTTCAGTAGAGCCTAAAAACACAATCAGTGATCAGAGGCAGTGAGATTATACTTCTGTAAAGTGGTATGAGTAAATGGTGCAATGCCCTCCAAATTCTAAATATTTCTTTTAAATAACCTGGAAAGGAGAAAAACCACACAGAGTTGGGCTTGTGCCATTTATGATTAATAAAGGCAGCGAGAAGGGAGATTTTGTTGGTTTTTAAATATTTTTTTCTGCTTGTTTTTTGTTACATTAGACACTCAAGGTCTCATTTATTCTTCCATTTGTCCAGGAAGACAAAGGATAACTGGAGAACTGTTATTTTATAACACCAGAGACAATGCAAGTGAAGCCTGATTAAGACTGAAAGTGATTTTAATTCAGACTGTTTAAAGGTTGGGGTTTTTTTTGTGTGTGTGAATATCTATTGAAAAGCAAATACCTAAGAAATGCTTCGGAGAAAAAAAACCTGTTAACAATTCAACACATTCAGTTAGAAGCTGAGAAAGATCAGTCCATACTGAATATCCCAGGGGCTACCAAAAAAACCAAACTCTGTATTCCTATTATTTCTAAAGTAAAAGCAAGCAGAAAAAAATTCCACATTTTAAAACAAAACAAATCAGTCGGCCTTAATTCATTAGGACCAAAAAAAAAAAAAAGGGGGGGGGGGCATAATTCATAGGCCAACATAGCTACCACCGCTTGGTTAGGTGGTTTATTATGTCGACGGCAGACCGCTCTTCCGTCAGCATAGAGAGGCTACACGAGTGATCTGACAGTGGCGCAGCTACATTGGTACAGCTGTGCCGCTGGAAGATCACTAGCGTAGACATGCCATTGGTTTACCTAAATTATTCAGAAAGCAGAAGGTAAGAAAACCCTCCTCAGACTCCATCCTGAGCATTCCTGCAAGGTATGGAGCACCCTCAACTCAAAGATGAGGAGGCTTATCATTTCACAGGAACAATCAGTACCTTGCAGGATTGAGCTCCTTGTGAGTCAACAGTTCTGGAAAGAGCAACATATTTAAAAATGCAAAGAATTGTGTACATTTGTATACTGCCCTTTTTATATTTAAGATAACTTTTAGTATAATGTTCATTTCAGCGGAGCTTGGAAAAAGCGGAGAGATTCTTTCATTAAGAGTCACTTTCAAATTTCCCCCTTTATAAGTTATAATGCTTTAAATATATATTTTAAATATTTTAGAACATACCTGCTTTTTAATTCCATAATCATCACTTGCTTCTGCTTTCATTCTTTCAATTTTTTCTTCTTGCTGTTTTGCTTCTTTTTCATACATAACTTTCTCTTTTGCCAACCTGAAAACAAATCAAATGATTTTGTTTATACACTAAAAAAGCAAGATTAAGCTGTATAATTGGAAAATGACATCATACCCAACAAAAATAAAAATACAGCAGCCCTTCAAGAGGCTGCTGTCTAGTTTTATAAAAGTTAAATTCTTGACCTTTCAACGAAGGATCTAAACACAAGTGGATAATAGAGAGAGTACATCTATTTTACTTCTGGTTTTATTAAATATCATGGATTATTTCAACCAATATTCACTTAAAAAGACATTCTGCTACTCTGTTTCAAATATTCGACAAACAAAACGAAGTAGTAAATTCCTAGCTGCCACATGCTTTACTGATAAAGGAGAAACACTTGTGGTCTGCAATGAGGGATTCCAAGTCACAAAAGACAACTGCTCAGATTCAAGTCACGTGGCTTTTGAGTACAGATATGTTACACAAGGCAAAGAGTAAGAAGCTATGTTTGCATCTCAACGATCATACCTTTTCAGAACAGCCCAAGAAACAATTTTAAAAAATTAATAACCTGTTCTATAATTATTGATCTTTGAGATGCATTGTATATCCACTCCACTTTAGGTGTATGCACACTGTGCACCAGAGTCGGAAATTTTCCCCTTAGCAGTATCTGTTGGAGCAGCACATACACCCTTTGCTGACAGTACAAAAATGGTGCAACCTGACTTCCCTCAGTTCCTTCTTACCTGAGAGACTCCTATGTAGAGGGCAAGGAGGATGGTCATAGAATGGACACATGCAACACATCTCCAAGAACAACAGTTACAGAACAAGTTGTGACAGTTTTTTCTTCGAATGATTGAACACATCCATTCCACTTCGGGTGACTCACAACCAGTTCAAACCAGACGTGGGTTTCAGAGTCTACCTGAACAAGAGCTGAAGGACTTCTTGTCCGAACTTGACATTGTCTCTGGAATGCTGAGAGGTGTCATGAAGAGTTGTAAATGTATGCACCAATGACCAAGCTGCAGCCCTACAACCGTCTGTTATTGGCTCTTGAGCTAAAAAAAAAGGTTCAGAAGTTGCTTGAGATCTTGCCAAGTGTGCTACCATCCTGCTTGGCAGGGTTACGTTGGCAATGTCATAGCACATACATATGCAGGAAGAAATCCATGACAAGCTGTGTTAGGATGAAGGGCCTTACAGTCTCGTTTGCAACTGCTACAAACAGCTGGTATGACTATCTAAACCGGTGGTCCCCAAGATTTTTACCTTGTGCCCCCCCCCCACGCCTTACCCGTCTGCCCCATCCCCGTGAGAGCTGGGCTGCGGTCAACAGCCCGGGTCAAGACCGGAGCTGGGTGGTGTTCCCTGCGCACCCCTGTGGGGGCTGGACCGGCCCCCAGTCATGTCCTGTCCCCCCGCCCCAACATTCTTCTGTATCCCCCTGGGGGGCATGCCCCACAGTTTGGGGACCTCTGATCTGAAAAATCTGGTTCTGTCCAAGTAAAAAGCTAATGGCCTTTTGACATCCAAGGCATGGAGTCTCTCCATCCTTTTGAGAATGGGGTTTAGGAAAGAAAGTCAATAAGTATATTCCTTGATTGAGGTGGAATTCTGACACTACTTTAGTCACAAATTTCAGATGTGGACAAAGTAAACTTTGTCCTTATAAAAGACTGCATAAGGAGGCCTCTACCAGAGCAAGGATATGGGTCTCTGGTTCACCACAGGACCACAGCTGGATACCAGAAGTAGGAGCCTCTGGAGGAAGGTGAGTGATGCCTTCTATCCCTGGAGCAAGGGGCATAGGAACATAGGAACAACTTAGAGCAGTCATTCTCAACCTATTTACCACCGTGCACCACATCCAATACCACCTGTATGGCCTTGAGGATGTCACATGGGCCACAGCTCTGCGCTGACTGGGCCACAGATTGAAAACCACTGCCTCAGAGGAAGAATCAGTGTCACCTGACCAGAGATGCACTGTACCATAAGGTGTTGAGGTTCGATGGAGTGTCTCCAGAGAGGTCTGTACCAGTGACAGTATACTGGTTTTACCTCTGGAAGGCACCAGGCGAGGATTCAGTGGACAGTCTGAAGTCTGCCACGGAGCTGAGCGTTTGACCTTACTTGTAGGTATGTCGACAAAGTCTGAGGATCAATCAGTACTGGACAACTTGTCTCCTATGCTGCTGGAGAATCTGGTACCAAGAGACTTAACAGGTCTTGCACCGCAGCATATGCCTCCGGCTTCATCAGTACCAAAAGGTTCTCCTGCTGCTGCCGCATTCAGTGAGTCAGTACCACTGTGAGTGTAGGCCTCAATGATACAGGCACTGGTGCTAGAGTCAAAAACCCTGAGTGAGACAAAGTCAGTTCCAGGGAGCATCTCTTCCCAGAGGATACTCTGCCCTGCTCTCCAGTTTGCTTGCTGGTAGACAGTACTGGGGACCTCAATCTTTTGAAAGAGGTTGGCTCCTTTGAGGTATGCTGTCTGTGCTTCTTCCTCGCTACTGGAAAAGTGGAAATGCTGCAATCTTCAGATGTGCGCTAACTGGCGTAGAAGTACTCGGTGCCCCCCCGAGTGGGACCGTTCAGACAGTGGACACAAGGCGGCCTCATGAGAAGGAGACAAAGACTCACCTTCCTATCCTTTTTGATCCAGGACTTGAAATATCTACAGATTTGACAGTGGTCCTAGATGTGACCCTCATGCGGCATTTGGAATGACGGTTACTTACTGGCATAGACTTGCAGCAGATGGAAAGGCTTAAAGCCTGGAGGCTGAGCATGACTCAGTACTGAGGGTCAGCACTCAGAACAAGCACAAACTGACAATCTAAGCAAAACTAAACAAAATAACTAAAGGTCTAACTAACTACTGAGGGGTACACTAATTATATATAGTTATATATATTCTTGAGAAAGACAGAACACTTACAAAGCAAGCCAACACACACTGACTACCGATCATGGGCAGTCAGAGGGAACTGAGGAGAACTGGGGGCCACCCTTTATACCACTGCACAGCAGCATGAGGCAGCTGAGGATACCACTAAGGGGAAAAAAGTCTCCTACTCTGGCGCACTGGGCATGCCCACACCTGAAGCAGAATGGACATGTTCAATTACTCAAACAACTGTAATTCTCATTTTAATGTAGATAATACTTTGACAGTGTAATCACCTCCACTATTTAGATTAGGAGTTCAGACTTTGTTAGTATGAGCCATATATTAATACAGAGATGTCTTGCGCATGTCCTGCCTTCCTTGCACAATTGTGCAACCTTCTCCCTTCCCTGTGGTAATTACAGCAATGCCTTATATGGAAAAGGAAATTCAGAAAGTATCTTATATTTTATCCTCTTTTAATGCAATTTGGTAGGTGCAAGCAGGAGGAGCAAGCCTGCATGACCAGCCAATTCTTCAGTTCAAGAATCTCTTCTAGATCATAGTTACATTTCACACCACAGTACCTAAGTGAGTAGATGTAATTCCACACATAAAATTTCACCACGAAATTATTATTACGAAGTCAACTTCCCAAGCACAGCATCTCCATAGTATCAAGGTTCTTAAAATGTTTGCTCCAAAGGGTCTTTTGCAAACTCAGAATCCCAGAACTAGTATGTATCATGGTAAGTAGTAGGCCCATAATTTTACCTTTAACTAGCACCAGCATATTGGAAATTTTCTTAAAATCTGCTTTTTCAAAGGGGGAAGAGACTCATTTTTAGCCTTAACACTGGACCCAGATTTGGAAACTGGATGCTCTTTGATATAATCCCCCTTTTCCAGAAAACTATTAAGATCACCTCAAGTAAATTCAAGTCTAGCAACTTTAGCACTGAAGATTCCAGTTTAATAGAATTCCTTTTAGTTTGTGATGTGTTCTCTACATAAAACAACACAGTGTGCTGGCAAAAATTATGTACCACAAACTCCCATTAGCACCAGTAAATAAAGTAAAAGCTTGACTTTTCTGGCTGGCCAGCTGGCTGCTCAAAGCAGGCTATTATTGAGCAAATTCAGACACCAACTGCTCAGGTTTACTGTATGATTCTATTATGATGACCAAAGAAGAGAAGGATTTGTATGGATACTAGAGATTTGAACAACACGTACTGAGCTTTTTCTGGTATAGAAGCTTCATTAAAACCCACACCGTTAGCCAACATTAATGTACTGACCAAAGTTTCCATTATATATACTTTACCTCTATTACTTTCTCAAAATAGTGACTGCTAAAAATAATGTTAGGGGAAAGACAAAAGGTGGTAAACTGAATGGCCTGATAGGGTCACAATGTTCCCTCTAATTTGACAGGCCATGTGTGCAAAAAATTTATTCTGTGCAAATTATTGTGCTTCTGTGCAACTTTTTGTGCATGTGGTGTTTCGCCATGTGCACAGGGTTTAGGATCTGTGCATGCGCGCACATGCGCACAGCTTAGAAGGAACAGTGGTCACAATACTCCAATACTTTGGAGTAGCAGTAAACCTTTCTAAAGATCAGTTCTGGACCTGGCATCAGCATGAGAAAGTACGATTTTATAAAGGACTGGATAACTTTACAATCAGGATGGAATGCTTTAGGTCATGGCAAAAATATTCTTTTGTTTGTTAAGTTCCCCCCAAAAGTTAATTTTTCAAACAGAGATAGTTGACTTTTGAATTACTGTACCCAAATTCTTATTTATAGGTTGTCTGATGTAATATTTAAACTTATTAAAATGAAATGTCTAAGCATTATTCTTATAATTAAACTCAACTGCATCATTAAAACGAACATTTCAGAATTTGTTTGTATCAGCTAAAAAAAGCTACCTTAAGCTTATTATATATGAAAACATAAGTGACAATCAACTAATGTTTATATTCATAAAACAACTCTAGGATCAATGACTTTACAAACTATAGCCATACAGGCCCTCTGTTGGCAAATAAAAAGGTTTGTTTCTCCAATCACATAAGCACAACAGTGTTGGTTTAACACAATTGAAAAACCCCTGGAAGCTCACTAAGGTGCAAGCTAAACACATCAGAAGCAGGGTTTGCTGGCCATGTTGTAGGTAAAGCTCCTCCCTAGGAAATAAAAATAAGTT
>NC_134238.1:45246370-45311370 GCF_965152275.1 Natator depressus | reverse complement strand
TTTTTTTTAAAAGGGGTTTTACAATCTATATCCGCTTCCTTGGAGGTTAAGAGCATCTACTCTGCAATATTTACAGCACACCCACTTGGAGGAATGAGCCCTAGTCATTCCAGACCTGGGTCACATGAACAAACAGTGTGCTGAGCTAGCAACAAAACCACGGTGAAAGCTCAAAGCATTTTTCATCAAAATTCCAGTCTCTAGTTACTAAACATGCCCAATTAAGTTGTTCTAGTTTTTTTTTTTTTTTAAAAAGCATTTTACTGATTTTTTTTTTTTATTTTCACACCATATATATCCCAGCAAAAGAAAGAACATCAAAGAACTGCCCAGCCTTTTGGGGACTTGCTGAGAAAGGTGTGTTGGGAAAGTCACTTCAATGACATACACAAACATTGTAGACTGAGAAGTCTTATGAACTCACTTAAAGATTCCACATTTGTGAGAATGTTTTTTTTTTTTTAAATAAAAAATAGAGCCATTAATCTGACTTCCAAATTCTACTAAGGCCTTCTCTACACTACAAAATTATGACGACCTATATTAGGTCGACATACAGCCACCACAGTGATTACTGCAGGTTTTTCCTGTCCACACTACCCTTCTTCTGCTTGTGGTGCACATCTTCACCATGAGCACTTGCACCGATTTAAGTGGGGCAGCATGGGGGGGCTGCCCAGGGCTTCCAGACCAGACTTGAGTCCTCTGCCATGCTGACAGCCAACAGGTTAAGTAAGTAACAGAGTGTCTACAATGACACTGTGTCGCCTCCAACTACGTTGACTTAAGCAACAGGTCTCTCACAGAGGTGGAGTTATTAAGTCTATGTAGAGGGCAACTTCTACTGATGGGAGCTACACTGTAGCACTGCCGCTACATCGACCTAACTTTATAGTGTAGACCAGGCCTGAGTAAATCCAAATGCTTGGGATGTCAGAAAAGCAGGTCACGACAGAAACACCAAGTTTACAATGTGTCACTCTTTAGAGCACTGGTTCTCAACCCATGGGCCACACGCAGCCCAATTAGCACACAGCTGCCACCCGGCCCCCCCACACACAGCAAGGTCCGTGGTCGGAGTCAGGGTTGGCAGTGGGGTCAAGTCAGCCCTGCACAACAGGGTCTGGCTTCAGGGTGGGGGCTGCCGTCGCCTGGCCCCAACACAACAGGGTCTGGGGTCGGGGCTCCCGCACGGCCCTGCACAGTGGGGGTCGGAGTTGGTGGCAGGGTTCGGGTTGGGGCTACCACCCAGCCCCACAAAGCAGGGGTCGGTCAGGGTTGGCAGCAGGGGTCAGGTCACGACTCTACTCATGGCCCCACTCTGTGGAGGGGTCTCTGGGCTGGGGGCACCGGGCATAGTGGTGGTATGAGGGGTTTTCAACCTGCGGCCCACAATGATTAATAGGTTGAGAACCACTGCTTTAGAAAAGGATACTTGCCAGACAAAAGAGCTACATTATCTCTCCAAGCAGTACAGTCAAACTTAAGAATGCAGAATATTCATGACAAGTTCAAGAAGTAGAAACATCTGAAGGGGAATCCGAACTGGCAAGAGAAGTTACAACAAAAAGAATAAAGAAAGGGTACATTGCTAATGTTTTGGTAATAGTTTGGACACACCTGATTTTCAAAAAGGCAAAGACAAAACAGGAGGGAAACAAAATGATTATCCATGAACGTGGATCTGCAGAAGTCATTTGCTGCTTCAAGAGAGGTCACAAAGTCTGTTTTAGGCTTTGAAGAAAGTCTGAAAGATCAAGAAGCTGTCTTAAACTTTTTAATTTAACGTTACTTAGCCACTTTCCACACAAGCAGTAGATGGGGATGAACCAATTTCAAGCAATTCCAGCATTAACAAAAAGACCATTCTGAAATCCTCCCAAAACCACTTAAGTAATGAGGAATAGTAAGTTGCTATTCATCACACAGGATCCAAATATAGCGAACAAGTCCCAAAACTCACTCACCTCCTCAGGCATATATGAAATACTTGTCTAACATTAAGGCTGCCCACATTTTCTTTTTGCTATTCCTAACGGAAGTTGTAAAATACTATTTCAGGAAGACTGTTGAGGATACTCTCCTGATCAAGCCAAAATCTCACCAGCCCAATGAGCAAAATACTGTGGAAGTACCTCCTTAAAAAGTCCAGAAGAAGTCTTTCACTGAAGATTCTTTTCTGATCTTATGCTATTCTGGTAGAGTGTCTGTATGCTACGAAAAGAGAACAGAAATGAGCGGCAGTGGGCAGCAGATTTAATAGGGGCCAATAATCTGATTGTTGGTTTTGAAAGTGGAGTAAAAGGACTAGTCAAAAGGAAGGGAGTAGCTTAATAGCTGGAGGAGCATTCCTTTCAATAATAACATGATCTTGTGAAATAGTGCACGATGAGTCCAAGAACAAGAGTCTTACGTACAAATGTGTTTTGACCACCGCCAATCTGACATTCCGAACCATCTTCAGGTTGCTGGAGTGACTTGGGGGGGGGGGGAGGGGAGAGAAGAGAACAAAACCCCCACAACCCTTTTCTATGCTGTTTTTGGCCAATAGGCCTACAAAAGAACCTAAGCAGTGAAGTTTCTGGGGGGGGGGGGGGGGGGAAATCAAGAAGTTTTTATTCTTTATATTCAATTCATGGGTTTTGAAGTCTCAATGTCCAAATGCTATCTGGCCTGCTGTTTTTAATTTGGTTCACACATACTGTGGTACAGAAAGGGCTACAAGTTTAGCGTTCCCTTTTAGGAGCAAGTCTGCTGTTAATGCCACCATTATTTTGGTGAGACATCTGAAATTACAATATTCTCTAAAGATGGCAAATCAAAGTAAGCTTTAGTGCGATGACTGGCTAAAGGTAAATCGTGCCCATCAGTGAACAAATATAATTAGATAGCTATTTCCACGCTGAAAATTATTACTGGTAAGATCTCAAAGGACCATTGCAAAATGGTTATTTGGGAAAAATGTCAGAAGAACTCCATTTCTTCCTCCAAGGGATCTAATCCTAGAGGAGAAATTTTCCAAATTAATTCTAGGAAGAAGTTTGAGTCCTCAAACATTTGCTGAGAGGAGTCTGCCTTTCAAAATCCTCTGTTCCTATTGAAGGTTGAGCCAAGTTCAGCAACTACAAAAAAGTGAATGGCTTTCGCACAGGAAGAAGTTCCTCTGGATCTGAGCAGAATGATCTAGGAAAGTCCTGCTTCATTAGAGATAACGGCAAGCCTGTTGTACTGTACAGTTTCAACTGAGACTAGCAAAACTTGTATAGGAAACCAATGGTGTCTGTTACACTTAATTATTTGTATTTCTGTAGTGCCTAGGTGCTCTAGTTGTGGACCAGAACCCCACTGCGCTAGGTGCTGTAAAAACACAGAACAAAGATGGCTCCTGCGCCAATGAGCTTACAATCTAAGTAATTTCAATAGTATTTATTGGGAGCTATGGGTGCTCAGCATCTTTGAAAAGCAGGTCATGCTTATTTAGGTGCCTAACTTTAGGCAAAATTTGAAAATTTTGGCTTTCCTTCTTTAATATTTGCTTAATAAGCCATATCTTCTAGCTCCTTAATGTGTTATTCTTTTCTCAATTCCACTCAAGTTTAAACAACTTTTCCAGGTACTGAGGTTATCAAAACTAAACAGAATTCTAGAAACAATCTCACTGTGATGTACAGAAAAAGAAGGCTGTCCCCTCTCTGTGTCATGACACAATGCTGCCCAAAAATTCCATTCCTTATCTATATTGCCATATTCCACAGCAAACATTTTATTAGCTACAAATCTGCAATCACCTCCAGGATCTCTGAGTATTTTTGCTTTCCAAGCATCTCTCCGGCACTGAATACTTTGTGTTGCAAATTATTTTCCCCACTTGCATATTTCCAGCTCACCCATGTTTACTTGCCCAAAACTTCCAGACTTTGAGATGTCTTTGTATTATTTCTTTGGTCTCACAAGCATTTACAAAATCTCCAAATTTAAAAACTGAATAGGTTGTTCAAGATTTTAAATGAGAATGTACAACACCAGTCTCTGCAGCACCCAGCGTACAATGCCTCCCAACCCAATGCTTATCGTTTAAGAGATTTTTCAACCAGATTTTCAAATAAGATTGAGATGCTATTTAAATTCTTTATCAAATTCAGGTATTTTATGTCTATTGAACTCCATTTGTCCAGTAATTCTGAAATTCTATCAACAAAAATTATCAGACTTGTCTGGCATGATTTGTTCTTTATAATCCTCTAGTATGTATTGTTCATAGTTCTGTCATTCTCTATATGTTTACAAAGTTAATATTAGTTCTTGGTATCGGCATAAGACAATATGCAGTAATTGCCAGGTTTACTTCCCCCACCCCGCCACCACCACACTATTTTGAGGGGTGGGGATGGAATCAATAGCACATTTACCATTCCCGATTTCCCACAGTTCTCAAAAATAATGGTCAGTGATTCATTAATTAATTGTGTATCATTCACATTTATTTGCATTTAATCAATTTTTCCAAGTTCCATTCCTATTTTAGTTACTACAAAAGTAGAAATATCTATATAGTAACCATTATTAAAAACAGGAAAAAAAGTATAGGTTAAAGTCAGAAATATTTCTCTTGTACATATATTTCATAGAATCATAGAACTGGAAGGGACCTCGAGAGGTCATTTAGTCCAGTCCCCCGCACTCAAGACAAGACTAAGTATTACCTAGACCATCCCTGACAGGTGTTTGTCTAACCTCCTCTTAAAAATCCCCAATGATGGAGATTCCACAACCTCCCTAGGCAATTTATTCCAGTGCTTAACCACTTTGAGAGTTAGGAAGTTTTTCCTAATGTACAAAACCTAACCCTCATTGCTGCAATTAAAGCCCATTGCTTCTTGTCCTACCTTCAGAGATTAAGAACAAAAATTTTTCTCCCTCCTCCTTGTAACCACCTTTTATAAACTTGAAAACTTATGTCCCCTCTCAGTCTTCTCTTCTCCAGACTAAACAAACCCAATTTTTCAATCTTCCCTCATAGGTCATGTTTTCTAGACCTGTAATAATTTTTGTTGCTCTTCTCTGGACTTTCTCCAATTTGTCCACATCTTTCCTGAAATGTGTACAGAACTGGACACAATACTCCAGTTGAGGCCTACGTAACTCAGTAGAGCAGAAGAATTACTTTTCGTGTCTTGCTTACAATACTCCTGCTAATATATCCCTGAATTATGTTTGCTTTTTTTGCAACAGCGTTACACTGTTGACTCATATTTAGCTTGTGATCCACTATGACCCCCAGATCCCTTTCCACAGTACTCCCTCCTAGGCGGTCATTTCCCATTTTGTATGTGCAACTGGTTGTTCCTTCCTAACTGGAGTACTTTGCATTTGTTCTTATTGAATTTCATCCTATTTACTTCAGACCACTTCTCCAGTTTGTCCAGATAATTTTGAATTTTAATCCTATCCTCCAAAGCACTTGCAACCCTTCCCAGCTTGGTATCATCCGCAAACTTTGTAAGTGTACTCTCTATGCCATTATCTAAATCATTGCTGAAAAATTAAACAGAACTGGACCCAGAACCGATCCCTGTGGGACCTCACTCGTTATGCCCTTCCAGCATGACTGTGAACCACTGATAACTGGTTGGAAAATCGTTTCCAGAGAGTAGTTATGCACCCACCTTTTAGTTGGGTTGTATCCATCTAGGTTGTATTTCCTTAGTTTGTTTATGAGAAGGTCATGTGAGACAATATCAAAAGCTTTACTAAAGTCAAGATATACCCCACCTACTGCTTCCCCCCCACCCACAAGGCTTGTTACCCTGTCAAAGAAAGCTATCAGGTTGGTTTGACATGATTTCTTCTTGACAAATCCACGCTGTTATTTATCACCTTATTATCTTCTAGGTGTTTGCAAATTGATTGCTTAATTATTTGCTCCATTATCTTTCCAGGTACAGAAGTTAAGCTGACTGGTCTGTAATTCCTCGAGTTGTCCTTATTTTCCCTTTTTATAGATGGGCACTATATTTGTCCCTTTTCCAGTCTTCTGGAATGTCTCTCGTCTTCCATGACTTTTCAAAGATAATTGCTAATGGCTCAGATATCTCCTCAGTCAGCTCCTTGAGTATTCTAGGATGCATTTCTTCTGACCCTGGCGATTTTAAGATATCTAACTTGTCTAAGTAATTTTTGTCTTGTTCTTTCCCTATTTTAGACTCTGATTCTACCTCATTTTCACTGACATTCACTATGTTGGACATTCAATCGCCACCAACCTTCTCGGTGAAAACCAAAACAAAGAAGTCATTAAGCACTTCTGCCATTTCCACATTTTCTGTTATTGTCTTTCCCTCTCATTAACTGGCCTACTCTGTCCTTTGTCTTCCTCTTACTTCTAATGTATTTGTAGAATGTTTTCTTGTTTCCTTTTATGTCCCTAGCTAGTTTGATCTCGTTTTGCTCCTTGGCTTTTCTAATTTTGTCCCTTCATATTGGTGTTATTTGTTTATATTCATCCTTTGTAATTTAACTGAGTTTCCACTTTTCGCAGGACTCTGAGTTTTAGATCACTGAAGGTCTCCTGGTTAAGCCAGGGTGGTCTCTTGCCATACTTCTTATCTTTGCTACGCAGTGGGATAGTTTGCTCTTGTGCCTTTAATAATGTCTCTCTGAAAAACTGCCAACTGTCTTCAATTGTTTTTCCTCAGACTTGCTTCCCACGGAATTTTACCTACCAACTCCCTGAGTTTGCTAAAGTCTGCCTTCTTGAAATCCATTGTCTTTATTGTGCTGTTCTCCCTCCTACCATCCCTTAGAATCATGAACTCTACCATTTCATGATCACTTTCACCCAAGTTGCCTTCCACTTTCAAATTCTCAACCAGTTCCTATTTGTCAAAATCAAATCTAGAACAGCCTCCTCCCCAGTAGCTTTCTCCACCTTCTGAAATAAAAAATTGTCTCCAATACATTCCAAGAACTTGTTGGATAATCTGTGCCCTGCTGTGTTATTTTCCCAACAGATGTCTGAGTAATTGAAGTCCCCCGTCACCAAGTCCTGTGCTTTGGATGATTTTGTTAGTTATCTAAAAAAAGCCTCATCTACCTCTTCTTCCTGGTTTGGTGGTCTGTAGTAGACCCCTACCATGACATCACCCTTGTTTTTTTTACCCCTTTTCTCCTTACCCAGAGACTTTCAACAAGTCTTGTCTCTTATTTCTATCTCAACCTCAGTCCAAGTGTATACATTTTTAATATATAAGGCAACACCTCCTCCCTTTTTTCCCTGCCTATCCTTCCTGAGCAAGCTGTATCCTTCTATACCAATATTCCAGTCATGCATATTATCCCATCAAGTCTCCATGATGCCAACTATGTCATAGTTGTGTTTATTTACAAGCATTCCGAGTTCTTCCTGCTTATTCCCCATACTTCTCCTGTTTGTATACAGACATCTAAGATACTGATCTGATTCCCCCACCCAGTTCTGTCTTGTCTCTCCTCTATCCCTGCTATAACAGCCCATGCTCCCCCCAGGTTCTGACCCTTCTCCCAGGTCTCCATGTTTTTGGCTTACCTTTTGACTTTGAGAGTTGGAAAATGTAAGAGCCCTTCCTTAACTTGAATTATTGATTTAAAAAACAACAGCGAAACATATCTGTGCTCAGTGAAATGCACCTGAGTCCACTACTGGACATATATTAACTTCTTCTCAGAGTGTGCAGAGATACTGATGAAATTAAGAACAGAAAGGACATCAATGAACTCATGTCGGAATTATGGAGATAGAGTTGTGTTTTCTGCACATATGCTGAATATGCCAGAGTTCACTGTTTAGGTAGTATTTTAAACACAAACACCATAATGTAGAAAGCATAATACTGTCTCTTCTCTAAAGCTGATCTCATTGGAACAGTGATTAGACACTCTAAGGGCAGAAGCAACAAAGTGACTGGTAGACGTGATACAGGTTACATGGAGAATGAGAAGTCCATGACCTGTCACCAAACCAAACTTCATACGCTTTGAGAACATCTTAAAGCCATCAGAGATTGAACATAGACCGTGCACATTATTACGGTGTCTGAAGAGGCCAGATTTTCAACAAAAGTCTTTCAAAGAACAAGAGAGACTGATTGTTACAGTCCATTTTAAACTGTAAGAATTTTATTACAAGATCATTTTTATTTTTAGTGTTATTAGTTCTTTGATATATTATACAATATATGGATTTAACACTAAAATTGGTGGAAATTCCATTTTTAATTCCATTTAGGTATTATTAATTTCAGTCACAAAAATGGGTTGCTGTAAGACTAACAAAAGTTTAAAGAAACATCTCACCTCCACCCTAAGAGGAACATTAAAGAACATATGGGCTATCACTACATTTCTTTATAAATATAAAAAAATATAAATCAACAGTGACAATCTAACCTCAACTAATTTACAGTTGAACACTTACATCCTGTATATCTAAGTCACTTGCAAACATTGTGCAGATAGTGTGCTTAAAATTATCTATGATCATTTTCAAATCTTTATTCTGGTTTGTATTCTGCTCCCTTATAGGTGATACTCCTGGGGGAATTCCGCACCACTGCGTATGCGCAGAATTTATGTCCCCTGCAGACTTCTTTGCTTCCCCGCAGAAAAATCACTTTCTGATGGGGAAGCAAATGGAAGCTACAACAGCAGTCACGCGACCGTCCCCAGCACCCATGTTTTGGGTGCTCAGGGCAGCTGGAAGAAAGGTAAATCACTATGAGGCAAAGAGATAAATCACTGGGGCAGACCCAGCTGGTGGCTCCTATCTTGTGCCGGGCTCAGCTGCTAGTCTCGGCTGGACTGGGGAGGACAGGACTTCCTCTTCCCCTGCACAGCATCTGGGGCTAGGTCAGACCCACCCTCCAGATTTCTCCCCCAACTGCAGGAAGCTATACACACTCTCCTTCCTGCACCCATCGCTCCTCAGCAACAAGGGGAGGGATCCGTGTAGAGGGAGCTGCTCCCCCATCCACCCAACCCCTGTGCATCCAGACGCCCTCATACTCAGACCCTCCCGCTGAGCCTCACCTCCCCCCACTTGGAACCCTCCCAAAGAGCCCCACTCCCCCTGCACCACCCCGACAAGCCAGCCGCACCCAGATCCTCACCTCATCAAGCCCCATCCAGCTGCACCTGAATCCCCACCCAACTAGCCCCATTCCCTCAACATCTGGACTTCCCTCTGAGCCCCCAAACCCAACCCCCCCGCTTCCCACTGAGCCCCAATCACCATCACCTAGACCCCCCTGCAGAGTTCCATTACCGTTGCACCCAGAATCCCCCCACAAGTCCTTGTGCATCCAGATCCCCCCACACCCAGATCCCCCACTGAGCCGCCTGCACCTAGACTGCCCCACACAGAACCCTCTCAACCCACACCTGGATCTCCCCCACATTTGGATCCTGCCTGCCCACACCTGGTGCACCTGGCATGGAGGGGCAGGGCTCTGGGGTATTTCTGGGGCAGGCCTGGTCCTTGCGCTGTGGCCAGGTTGGATGCAGCCTCACCGCTGAGTCCACGTCTGGGGGAGAGGGAGGGAAGCTACACAGTGTACTCCCCAATGTCATGTTAGAGCCTCCACATTTGTCGAATAAAATTTGCTGAATTTTGCAGGATTTTAAAATATTGTGTACAAAATTTAATTTTTTGGTGCAGAATGCCCTCAGGAGTAAGGCGAGAAAGAGTCCCTTGGTTCTGTCTACAACCTAGGAGATTTATCACTTCAGTGTAGTCTTTTAAAAACATCATTTCTGAAAAATAAAGTAATAGTGTTTTGGGTATGGGCAAGTTGTATGCAAGTCATTTTTAATTGCAGAGCAATTAAAAATAAAAAACGTGGACCCTTGTTTTGCAGGGCAGTTTTAGAACATTAATATGTGTCAGTTGCCACACTGTGAGAAAACAAGATAGTTTTATTGGGCATTAAAACTGAGACTACACTGGCAAGTAAAGATCTCCATTTGTTCAAGGACAACAGCTGTGCAAGCTTCCCCAATTCACAAGTACCTCAATTCTGACCTAGAGAGACCACCTTTAAGAGTATGTCTACACTGCAATTAGATACCCACAGCTGACCCATGCCAGCTGATTTGGGTTCGTGGGACTTTGGCTAATAGGCTGTTTAACTGCAGTGTAGCCCTTGCAGGGTCCCAGAGCCCAGGCTCCAGCCTGAGCCCGAAAGTCTACACTACAATTAAACAGCCCCTTAGCCTGAGCCCCGTGAGCTGGAGTCAAGTGGCATAGGCCAGCTGCAGGTATTTAACTGCAATGTAGCTACCTCATCTCTGCAGTGAGGACACCCACTTAACTCAGGTGATTGGCACCCAGATCTCAGCACTGTCTCTCATTCTACATTCCAGCAGGTCTTACAGTCCAGTAAAGTATCTGGAAAAAATGTCAGCTGCCATTGAGAGTCACCAAGTAAACAACTAAGATACAACTAATCACTGGAGTTTATCTTTATTATTTGCCTTTTTTAAAAAAACCTATTAATTGAGAATTCTGTTCTTCCTTCTGTGTTAGTTGATGAACACTAAGTATGAAAATATTCCAGCAACATGTAGCATGTTACTAAAACTAGTTTATTCTCATATCGCTCAAGTTTCCATCTTGAATAATGTGAAGTTTTACTAGTTTCTCCCAAATTATTTCAAAAACAAGAATCTTTTTCCAAATAAAACCCTTTAAAAAGAATCTGACCCCTGCAGTATTACAGTACTTGAACTATCTTACATCTAGTTTTCCACTTACATACATTATGCACATGCCTCTTTCCCATGTTCTTCAGTGAACTGCTTTGTATTTATATAGAATTCATGTTTTCTTATATAGTCATTCCATAAAAGAGTCAAGATGTAACGTTAAGCTAATTTACAGCAAGTACATATAGCTAATTTTCTTCAACCGTATCTTCATTTATCCCCTTTGTTCTTCTGTATATTTGATCTTCAACTACTGTTCCAATAATTTAGATTCCTTTTGACATCTATATTTAAAAAATAACCCAAACATTCCCCTCCAAAATATATAGCTCCTCGTTTGTACAAATGAAAGAAGTTACATTCCAAAGTCCCTAATTACCAAAAAAGACTTCCAATGCCCATCCCCTCCTTTTTATATTTTCCATTATGAAACAGTACAATTAGGTAAAAAAGTATCAATACACCAAATTAAAAATTAGTCTTTCATATTGTGAAAGGCATATATACACACACACACACACACACACACACACAAAACCATTTGAAGTTCACCAACATTCAGTCAGCCCATTGTGAGATACACGTTTACACAGCTCACATTTGAAAGACCTAGAACAGGGGTTGCCAACCTGTGGCTTCTGAGCCGCATGTGGCTCTTCAGAGGTTAATATGCAGCTCCTTACCTAGACACTGATTTGGGGCTGGAGCTATAGATGTTAACTTTCCAATTGCTGGGGGGTGCTCACTGCTCACCCCCCCTGCTCTGCCCCAAGCCCTGCACCCACTCCACCCCTTCCCCTGAGCCTGCCTTGCTCCTCCCCTCTTCCCACCATAGCCTCCTGCATCTGTGAAACAGTTGATTGCGGTGGGGAGGAGGGAGTAGGTGCTGATTGGTGGGGGCTGCCGGCAGGCAGGAGATGCTGGGGAGCAGATGGGGGCTGCTGCTGTATTACTGTGGCTCTTTGGCAATGTACATTGGTAAATTCTGGCTCCTTCTCAGGCTCAGGTTGGCCACCCCTGACCTAGAACAAAACAGACTACAAATAATCTAATAAAAAAAGATAACAGAATTCTTAGAAATTACTGATCTCAAAACCCACAACAGAGAGACACAAATCAATTTAGTTGGCTGGTGAAAAGAGCAAATATTTTAATATATCCACTCACATTACCATCTTGTAACATAGATATTACTAAAATTAACAATCAGATCTGAAAAAACAGACTTGTTTGAAGTGAAATTCCAGAAAATTAATCTGACCATGCAGTGCACATTCCTACTTTATTTTTGATTTCCCAGAGGTTCATTATAAACAAAGGATATAAAACAGTAGAAAATGTAGTCTTCACAAGATACAGTGTAATTATAATCCTAAAATATTTATACAAGCTAACCTAAATACCAGCATAAAAGATGTTGTGGTATACAGAAGAATCTTTCTGCTCAGAAGAAAGTCAAATTCCCTGGAGTAAAGAAAACAATGGTTTAGGAACCTAGAGCAATTAACTGATTTGTAGGCCTGACAGATAATCAATTTGTAACTTGAATGAAGTACAGAAAAATTCAGATCCAGAATGACTCTTGTACTCAAAAAATGTCAGCATGATCATTCAAGTATTTGAATTTTCTAATTTAAGAATTAAAGTATATTAAATATTCTAATCTAGCAGTGCATAAAACTCTATTAAATTAATTCAAAAAAATATAAAATCACTTAGTATTGAAATCATATCAATATCCAAGTAGAAATTTCACATCATTTCATTAGAGGGCCACCAGTTACATCCTGGTTAGATGGAGACTAAAAAATGTATAAAGAGATACTCAGGAGACAGTAACTCCGTATCTTCACCAGTACTAACAAGATCATCACTGGTTTTCCCAAGTTCATTTTCAGACAGACATTGGCTCAGCATAAAGTCCACAAATTTTTCCTCTTAAAGAAAAACCTTGGCTTGTGTAGAGCTCAGGATAGAACCAATAAAGGATTTTTCTGGACAGGTATCACAGTAGATTTGTTCCAGTTTATCTACACTCCCACACACTGAAAAAAAGCACATCTTCAGGATTTCCCCTAAGACTTGCCATGTGTGCTTAAATCATCCAGTTGTCTGACTATGGGCACATGAAGATTCCCTGACACCCACACTGTGCAGTGCCCTTAGCAAAAGATCCACCTCTCTTCATGCCAGGTATTTCTGAAGCCACATAAACATAAGAACAGCCACACTGGATCAGACCAATGGTCCACCTAGCCCAGTATCCTGTTTTCCCGACAGCGGCCAATGCCACAGTGCTTCAGACGGAATGAACAGAACAAGTAATCATCAAGTGAGCCATCCCCTGTCACCCATTCCCAACTTCTGGGAACGTCTACAACAAGTAGCATCTTTTGAGAGGAATCCCCAAAAAGGAATGGGGAAGGGAGGCTGGCTGGCTTTCTGGAGTGGAACTGGATCAGGCAGCCAAATTGAGCAGCCTCTTAGCATTCAATGATCCATGATAATTCTACCCCATGATGCAAGGAAATGGACTAAAAGAAAGAAAGCAAAATGCAGACAAGATCTAGTTTATCTTTTGCCTAGAAGAGGAGTAAAGCAATGGATATTGGAATTGGTCTGCATCTGAAATGTTTCCCTTTATCCTGCATCTTCTGATGTTGGAGACGGAGGGTATTCTGGAAAGAAGGATGGAAGCTGCCAAATGAAGAATGTTGTCTCCAGAAATAGAACAATGATGGAAACACTCCTCTGGCCGTGCTGAGTGATCCCATCTAGCTTGCAGCAGTTTTTTTTCCAAGGATTTCCTCAGTTTTGATGCTGAACAGATGGACCACTGAAAGGATATGCAATTCTTTAAAAAGACATTGAAACCAAGGTACAAGTTACCATCTCAAAAAACAAATGTTTTGATTGCCAGCACACTTTGAATGCACATGAAACAGAATGTGGTTGCTTGAAAACTAAGTCACATAGCCTGGACTGTCCACTAACAATGTAAGTATGGAATTTAGCATGTGGGCGGGGGGGGGGGGGGGGGTGGAATCGGATCACACAGATGATAAAATTACTGAAGCTGTTTTGGATATACTGGATCAACAGGACTTTCACCGAGTACACTGGGTATACAATGAACAGTGGAAGTAACTTGGAGAAAACAGCAACCTTAATTCATCCCCCTTATTACACATGCAATATGACAGTTTTTATAGTTACATACTATTTTTCCCCACAGAACTGCCTCATTCAGTGCACAGAACGGATGCTGCTTGCTTAGTAAGCAACTACACAATCCTTTGCATTCTGCCTCATTCACCACTTTCAGCAACAAACGAAGTGGGGGTCCCACAAACAGCAGCCTCCTCCCACAACACAATCCTGATTCATCCCAGAGCATTCCATCCTGTGTGAACAAAGCAGAGGGCTTGTGGAAAATACTGTATGTGATCATATAATCAAAAACTATAATAATGCATTGGCACAAGGGGGCCAAATTTGCACAGTCAACCTTAATACTGGCATTTAATAACTTCTGAACGCTTAACTCTGCAACCTTAATAATGTTCTTTTAACAGTTTTCTTGTACGTAATTTCCTAAACTTTTTAAAAAAGCAAACTGAAAAAAATAAAAAGACATCATATAGCATACTGACACCCAAAATGGATCAGCAGCAAGGCTGGAACCCTTGGATCCACTATAAAGATCTCTGCCACTTGAACTAACTGATAGCAGTAGTAGGATGCCAGCCTCTGTGTGGACCAGCGCTAGAGAGGAAACACACACTTTGCCAGTGAATTTCACAGATATTTGCTGACAGCACAAGAACAGTGAGATCCAGGTTTTAGAGGGCAGTCTTCTGCCTGCTCCCCCCAAGCATGATCTTCTCCCCATCCCCTCCAACCTGTCCTTGTCCTAGTTCTCTCTCTTCCCCATCCCTGGCTCTTCATCCCAGTCCCAGTTTCCCCTGCCCCTTGTGGCTCCTCATCTGATATGCCTCTCTCCCCACCGTAGCCTCCGGTCACCATCCCTCCTACCCACTTCCCCCCCCATCTCCACTGGCTCACCATCCCAGTCTTCCTCGCTAGGCTCCTCATCCAATCCTGCTCTCTCTTCCACCACCATCCCTGACTCTTTTTCCCAGCCTCACTGTACCCATCCCAACCCAGTTCCCATTCCCCCCACCCTTGCCCCACAGGCCTCCAATCCCAGCCTCTTCCCTGAATCCCAGGCTCCTTGTCCCAATTTACTCCCCCAACTCCCACAGGTCTGGCTCTTCTCCCCTCTGCATTCAAAGTAGGCTGCTTCCTCCTCCATGCTGCCAACAGTTTTCAAGTCCCTGTTCGAAAACATGGGAATGCTAGAGCTTTCCAAAGTAAAGGTCATCAGATTCCCCTCCCCCCCCCCATGGGGGAAACAATATATTTTTCACCAGTTTCGTTCTTGGAAATGGTTAAACCATTTTGGCTGAAGGTCTCAATAAAACAAAATATTAAAATTTAGGCCAGAGGCAGATACCTGGCATGGAAAGCGTCATCCCGAATACTTAAAGATTGGCAAAGTTATAGGTTTCTAAAAACATGGTCTTCTAAACGGGAAGTGTTGGACAATTTTAATATTAGACACCTACCAGCCCCACATACAGAATCAAATGTAGAGCAGGAAAGGACCTTAAAAGGTCATTTAGTCCTCTCACCCCACCACTGAGGCAGGTTTAAGTATACTTAGATCATTCCTGACATATAGTTTCTTATACCGCACACTCATCACTGTAGTGTCTTTCAATACTGTATTAAGCAATGTGAGTAACATTTGCCATGTGTTTGTTCTCCCATTCTCTGGAGAAGTGTGTGCAGTGAAGTGTTTTGTTTTGGATTTTTTTCTTTTTTTAAGTTTACACCTCCCCCCCACCTGTATGTTTATGTTAGGGCATTGTCAAAGAAACGCAACCTTTAAATAGTAGATTGTGTTTCAGAGCTAAATGAAGATGAGTCCCTCTACTATGACAGCATTTCAAGTTTTACAATCTAATGCATAGGCTAATAAAAAAAATAAAGACATTTACAAAGATTAGCTTTATCTTTTGGAATAACAATGCATGCCTTTGACAGTTAGTGTAGCCTTACAGATGTATATAAAAATATACACAGACTACACTGGGTAAGGAAAAACGGTAAGTCTGCTAAATATTCCTAAATTTGGCAAGGCGGGGGGGGGGGGTCAGAGACCCCATAGAGGCCATCAGATCTGATGAAGTGCAAGGCTTCGATATACTTACATCATAAGCACTTCAGGGCAAGGACCATCTCTGTTCTCTTTATACAATGCCTAGCCCAATGGGGCTGGAGTTTCTTTCTAGGAGCTAGTGCACTAGCAATATTAAGTGAGCTATGGGGAGCAGGTAGTCATGCATAGCTCTTCAATTTCAAAATACGGAGGAAACCAAGGACCCTGTGAAGCACTAAGGCACCCCACTGGCCCCATATTTTAAAAGAGACGTGAGAAAATTGCCTTTAGTTAGCTTGAAGTTAAAGATGACCTGCAAAAGGGGTACTTAAAAAAAAAACTTCTTTATGATGCAGAAAGGAGGGCTGAAATGTGTTCGTTTTTAAAAGATTATCCCTCTGCCTCTTTTTTTTTTTCACATTAGAAATTCAGTTACTACATAGCTTGACTTATGACTGGAAAAAATAGTGAAATGATAACATCTCTGCAGTCCAGAGAGTACAATCCAAATAACATTTACGTAATTTAACTAGTATTTTGGAGAAAAACTTTTGTTAAAGATTCAACAAGCTATGACTATTTAATTTTCTGAGACACATATTTGCATGCCCCCCCTCAAAAAACAAATCCTTCAACAAGGCCAGAACTGATATTCTTGATAGTTCAAAGGTAAAAAAGAGAAAGAAAACCACAATCCTTAAGAAAACCCTACACAGCTTTTAGGCCTTCTTTATACTGTACATCCAGGAAAAAAGTAAGTGAATAAATAAAAGGCACACCCCCTGTCCAATGTTCCCTCTAATTTCTGACAGGCCATGTGTGCAAAAAATTTCTTCCGTGCAAACTGTTGTGCTTCTGTGCAAATTTTTGTGCACGCAGTGTTTCACCGTGTGCGCGGGGTTTAGGATCTGTGTGCGCGTGCACACGCGCACAGCTTACAGGGAACAGTGCCCCTGTCCCTTCTGGCTGCTTTTGCTTTATACAAAAAACGTTGTTTTTTTAATGTGCCTTGGTGTTCCCTGAAACTTAAAAAACCCTATACATTTATAAAGTATAAAAATGAATCACAGAGAAAGCAGGCATATGTTCAAACTGACTCAGTTGCGGGAGGGGGAGAAGAGGAAGACTTGAGCCTCTAGTCTGTATACTAAGGGTAAAAGGCAAAAATATTGGTACCTCTGGTAATAAGTGAGTGAATTAGAGGATGACTGAAGGTTATATGGTGAGGGGGGAACTGAGAGACTTTGACACCCATATTGGAAGTATAAATGATTTAAGCCTGATGGGTGTAAGGTTTTTGTTCTACAGTCTGGACATGGATATTGAGGCTGATTTAAGAGATACTCATTTTACACATGTGAATTTACTCAGACAGTTCATATAGTCTTATTTCCCTTCCCTTCATATTTTATTTCTTACTTTAAAATGCTTTTGTTTTAACTGTAACACACCTTGACCACATGAAGCCTTAACATAATGTTTAACTTTTTTTATGTTAGTCAGTAATAGACTTTATCACTACTATCAAGAGAGAGCAGAATCTGCATTCCCTGAAATGCTCCATATATTACATCAAAGTCTTCTAGGGGAAAATATAGAATCCTGAATGTGGGGATCCTGAACTAGTTTAAACTAGTTAAGTAAATATTTTTTTAAGTAAAGCATTTTTTAAATGATTTTCTGTTTGTATTTTAAAAGAAAATATTAGTTTATTGTAACTTCCAGATTAATATAATTGTGTATTTAAAACAAATAAAGGAAGAATTAACAGGACTGAATCAAGAAGCTGGCCAAGACAGTGATGATGCCTCAGAAAAAAAAAAAAAAAAAAAAAAAAACAGTTTAAATGTTAGTGCTACAGGCAAAAAGCACACAAACTTGGGAAGATTCCACAGTTTTGGAAAGGCGATTTCTAAAAGGGCTGCTTTACCAAAAAAATCAATACACTTTCCCCATAGGTTCATGATGTAAAATTCTATAATCAAGGCCTGTAGATTTGTAATTATGGTATGTCAGCTACATTTAAACAAGAGTGTTAAAAGATTGTTAAAGTTAAACTAACACAATTGCAATGTGAATTGTCTTAGTCTCATTCTAATCTACTGGTGTCACTTTCATTTAATCTGAAAGAAACTATGGGCAAATGTCAGTGCTATTTTCGCATGCCCTTAACATACTTTGTTCACAGTAGTTTTTAGAACCATTACCAATCTGAAATGGATATAAGATATTTAAGAAAGTTTTTTTAATCAACTAATTCACTCACTCTGCCACAGGTAGGTTGAGCATGGATTTATTGAGAATGAGGTGGCTTTAAAGTGATTAAGCAACCTTTTAGGTTAGCTAAACAGAAGCATTACTTGTTAAGAAGTAGCCACAAATCTAGTATGTCTAACCATTTATGATTACCAAATCCCAGTTTTTGTATGACCTACAAGTAAGAGACGGTGGCTGACAACAGCTTGACCTGTTATCAAATGCACCCTAAGACGTGAAGGATTCAGCATTTCTCCCCAATCCCACTGCAAATTTCTTCCGTTAATGCATAACAAAATTAGATCAGGCTAGAAAGGAAAGTGGTTCCAGTGCCACACAAAATAGCATTGTCCCATAAAACTAGAAACTCAAGTTGCTGCATGACCCACAGTAGTGGGGATACCCATTATTAGAGGGCCTTTGCTACATAGTAAATAGCAGCAAATATATTGCTATACAGTAAACGACTCATCTCCGTTCCTAGTTTTGGGGAAGCAATGAACTACCTCAACCACTGAGGAGAATATAGAGCAGGCTAACTCAAAGGGTAGTTTAAAAAAAAAAAAAAAAAACAAGAAAGTAAGTAGCCTGGGCACTGCAATGGGAACAGAAAAAGGCAGAGAATCTGCCCCAGAGTACCAATTGTTGCCCTATGTTTTTTAAAATATACTTAGCCATCAGGCTGAAAAGGTTGGACACCAATGCCATACACCACACTTTAAGACACTTAAAAACTCAATTTTTCACTTGTTAAGAGGTTTCTTTATTTCAGTGTTCTATTCTTAGAAGAAATGTCTGAGGCAGCAATACTATTAGCTTTCCCATACAAGTTGCAAGAAAAGACTGACAATTGGTATGTTAAAACAACATTTGTGGTCATCTAAATGTGCTATTGTAGCTTTCAGTGGTTTCATGGCCTACACAGGGTATTACCTTGAGTATGAAGTGGGGGGGAGTAGTAGTAATAGTTGTGGCCACCTGAATGTATCTGGGCTCTGCCTCTAGCAGGGCCATTATTTTTAATGGAGTGGTGTGACTGAATTGGCACAAGGTACACAACATATTCAAACACACAAGCTATTTTTGCAAAAAGAAAAGCAGTACTTGTGGCACCTTAGAGACTAACAAATTTATTAGAGCATAAGCTTTGTTAGTCTCTAAGGTGCCACAAGTACTCCTTTTCTTTTTGCAGATACAGACTAACAGCTGCTACTCTGAAAGCTATTTTTGCTGACTGTACCAACTAGCCTTCTGAGCCTGTATCTATCAAAAATTCCTGAACTATTCAAACACTACTGGCCCTGCAGATAACATCAAACAGGTCTGTATTTGAAAGCCATTTATTCTGCATTGGAAGAGCAGCCATCAGGCAGTTGAAGGAGAAAATATCAGTTCAATCACACTAAAACTTTTAAAGCTGAACTTAATTAAATATTAAACAATTCCAAGCCAAACAGGAGACCTGGTCTCAATTCCTAGTCAGGAATTGCTCTCACAGCCCAGCAAGTACAATCACCAATAGTCAAAAGTCTCCAGATGGGTTATAATGGCATAGTAGCTTGCTGAAGGAATTTGTTATTCTTGTTTCATCAGCCAAGTCATAACCTACATGTAAAAAGAAAAGGAGTACTTGTGGCACCTTAAAGACTAACCAATTTATTTGAGCATAAGCTTTCGTGAGCTACAGCTCACTTCATCGGATGCATACTATGGAAAATACAGAAGATGTTTTTATACATTAGTATAAATATATATATAAAAATATATAGTTAGTCTCTAAGGTGCCACAAGTACTCCTGTATTCGCAAAAAGAAAAGACTAACACGGCTGTTACTCCGAAACTAGTTACATGTGTGTCTTGGAGGCAGAAACTCTAACTGTAATAAATGTTGCCAAAGGAAGTTTAGTAGATCCAATTCTCATGCCCTCCCATCTCCTTCCCCTTCTTTCGAGTTGATCTTTGGGGGGAAAAAGACTGGAATGTAAAATTAACTCAAATTCTTTCTTTCTAGATTAGGTGTCCTGCAATTTTGACTGGAGAACTGGAATTTCCCTTCAAAGAAGAATACCCACATGGCCTGCAGGTAGAGGATAATTCAAAAATGAGTTAATAAAAATAAGGCCTCCATGAAGTTTCACACAAACATAAAACAATAAACGGTTCCTATGCACCACACATTTTTAAAAAGTATCAATGGTGCCTAGTGGTTTGAATACAGAACTATGTGCGAATATGCCCGAATTCTAATCTCAGCTCTTACAGACAGCCTCCATGGGATTGAGCAAGTCACTTAAACCTCACAGTAGTTATCACTTCACTTGTAATGGACTGGACTCTTTAAGGTCCTGATCTTACAATACGTAGAACTTGGGTGCCAGGACATTTTTCCCCTTACTCATCCCGTGGAAGTCAACACAACTATTGCAGGACCTGGCCTTAATATGTCCCACTGAGACTAGATATTTAAACCTTCTCACATCAGAGCCCTACGCAACTACACACAACAAGAGGAGCAAACTGTATCCTCTAGATAACTTTTTAAATGTTGAGGTTACAAGATTTAGACTACATTTAACATTAGTTTTGGGTGTCCATACTGGAATCAGAACCATGCTAGTGACAAACATCTTTAAACACTTTTGTTGCTAATAAAATCCTGGCATGATTCCCCTGAATAGAAGGGACAAGATTGTGTGTGTCTGAGAAGTATGCTATAATCACATAGTAAGACTTATCTCTATGCTACCTAACAAAGTAGTTTTGTAGCAGGCCTCTTAACAACAAGAGCAACAAAACACAAAAAACAAGAACACATGATTTACAACTCAAGGAAAATGAGGAATGCTGGTTTTTACTAAGTTTTGATCCGGTTGTGCACAAGAAGGTCATGGCTTAGTGGCTATTAGCTACAATGATAAAGCCCAATTGTTACACAACTTCCTAGCTTAGTTCTACTCAGCCGCAGTGGGGGTTGTGGTACGATAACGGCAGCCCACCAACAGAGTGAGAAACTGTTCAGTCTTGCATTACAGATGAACCAGAACTGTATTTGATCCATGTCTCCAAAACGCACCTTACAAATACGCTTTCGTAAAGTGAGAAGTAACTAGTTAGTTTACAGGGCTGGTCCCAAGACATCAGAGAGACACGGAGGGGGAGGTAATACCGGTTAGTGCCGGTGAGAGAGACGAGCTGTCCAGACACACACAGCCCCTCTGCAGGTGGCCTGCAGCTGGCCCAACAGAAGATGTTACCTCAACCCCCTCGTGTCTCCACGCTGGTCTCTATGGCACTTCCCGACTGTGGCCGCCAGAGCCCTGAGTGAACCCGAAGGACGCGATCCCCTCGCGAGGCAGGATAACTCCCAGCCTACGGGAAGGCACCAGGAGACGCCCAGGGCCCTTCCCCACCCAACGCAGCCCATCGGCAAAGCCAGGCCTCGAGCCCCCGGGCCGCTGCCGCCCAGACCCTGCTTCTTTCGGGTTCCGCTCTTAAAGCGGCTACACAGCACCAGGCATAACGGCCGCCGAGCCGGGTCAGGGCGGGCCCCACCCGCAGTCCGGCTCCGGCCGGGAAGGCCGCACCCGAGCACTCACCGCCTCACCACGCCCATCTTAATTTTGATCTGCCTGAGGCGCGGGTCCGCCATGGTCCTGTGTCAGGGGCGGAGGCCAGACACCAACGGATCAGCCGCCAGTAGGAGAGAAAAAGACGGTAGCCAAACTTGGCACTTCACTAGCACGCACCGAGTGACGCGACCAGCTGTGCGCGTGCGCAGTCCCGCCACGCGCGGGGCTCTGCTCTTTCTGCGCAGACGCTTCCTTCCGCTATCCGGTCTGGACTACACCACTAGGTCACGCGAGAACAGGGGGAACAGTCTGCCGCATTCCAATGGAACTGCCCTGCCCTGCGGCACGTACCTTTCACTGCAGCTCTAACCCGCTTGTCTGCCCTTGGCCCCTCCTGCTCCTCCCCGGGGCTGCTCTGGCTGAGCCCGCCTTGCGGGTGGCGGGTCCCAGAGGTGCTCGTGCTGCGTTCTGGGAGCATGCGGCGGGGCGGGGAACAGAACAAAGGGTTGCTGTGCCTGGGTGTTTGTGCGCCGCGGCCCCTTTGCCAGCCGGCGCAAGGCAATGCCGCCCTTCCTGGCGGGAACTCGCTTGTCCTGGCTGAGAATCCTCTGCCTGCGAACGCTCAGACTGATCGCAAGAAATCCAAACAGTGTTTGGGCGGCTGCTGCTGCTCCTAGCCCGGTCTCACCAGACACTAGCTGCTGGACAGCAGCAAAGATCCAGCCACGTTCAAGTTTTTAGAACCTTGCTCCAGCCTTTCCCGGCACGGATAGGGGCGGGGTCCAAATCTCCTTCTCCTTAAAGTGCCGGGCGCTGTGAGCTTCACCAATTCTCCGAGAAAGAAACAAAAAGTTTAGCTGCGCTACCTTATGGCTGGACAAGTCTACACCGCGTGTGGCTGTGTATATGCAGCATAGCTCCCAGTCAGCGTTTTAGGTGCTGTCCAAACTACTTCAGCTTAATAAATCGGGGTGCCTGCTGAGAGGCGATTAAAAAGAAGTAAGGTTAATATAGATAAATTATTGTAATGAGCTATTCATGCTCATTATTCTTTTATCAACGAAGAACTTCAATTTTTCCCTCTTAACATTTGACATTTTTCCCGATTGGCAGCTTTTTTTTCACCGCAGAAATCAGTGCTTGATTTGGAAGGGGAGGAAATAGTGATATGTTCTAACAGTAATAGTTCTTACAGGGTCAGGGACTCTGTATCCTCAGATTTATTATTATCATAGAATCTCAGGGTTGGAAGGGACTCAGGAGGTCATCTAGTCCAAACCCCTGCGCAAAGCAGGACCAATCCCCAACTAAATCAACTAAATTATTATTTTGCTTTTAATAATTAGATACAGATGTAAATTTGTGCAATCTACTGCGCTGACACACTTTAAGAATGTTTTTCAACTATGTTTATTCACTGTGTGTTGCCCCGAAGGTCTCTTTTTCTTTGAGTTGTTTCTTGTATTTTGGATCCCAAGACATTTTAGTACAGAAGGCTATACATTTGTTTCAGAAAATAAAACTGAATAAAAAAGAAGACTCATGGGCAATGTGTACATTCTAAAATGTTTATATTTAATAATGTCTGGCACTTGATAATCTGAAAATGAATATTGGTCATGATACCCCTTCTAATTGTTTTCTAAATTTTAAGATATAGTTAAAACACATTCAGGTGCAAATAAGAAATCTGTTTGCAAGGGGAAAAACTCAGGAAGTTCCAAATTATGGGCCTAGTCCCATAAATAATAATAATTAGCCTTTTTATAGAGACAAGGTGGGTGAGGTAATTTATTTTATTGGACCAACTTCTGATGGTGAGAGAGACAAGCTTTTGAGCTTACACAGAGCTCTTCTTCATGTCAGTACAGAAGTTGGTCCAACAAAAGAAATTATCTCACCCACCTTGTCACTCTAATATCCTGAGACCAACACTGCATATAGTTGTATCTTTATAGTTCTTTACATGTTCAAAACACTGTATTGGCAACAAAAATGAATTCTCAGGACATCCTTCTGAGATAGGTAGTTATTATCCCCTTTTTACAGCTGGAGAAAACTAAAGCGGAAAGGTTATGCTAATTACTACTGCCATAAACCTACACAGTAACAGAATTAGAACTCAGGACCACCTGACTCCCAACCCTCTGCTCATTCCTTCAGACTGCACTGCCTTCAAATGCTTAGTACCAGGCGTGGGGTGAAATATTCGTCCCATTGAAGTCGGTTGGATGTTAGTTATTGATTTCAATGGGGTAAGGATTTCACCCACACTGTTTTCAGTAAGACTACTCAGGGTGTCAAGTTTCCTTCCCCACTCTGAACTCTAGGGTACAGATGTGGGGACCTGCATGAAAGACCCCCTAAGCTTTTTCTTACCAGCTTACGTTAAAAACTTCCCCAAGGCACAAAGTTTGCCTTGTCCTTGAACCCTATGCTGCCACCACCAAGCGTGTTAAACAAAGAACAGGGAAAGAGCCCACTTGGAGACGTCTTCCCACAAAATATCCCCCCAAGCTCTACACCCCCTTTCCTGGGGAAGGCTTGATAAAAATCCTCACCAATTTGTACAGGTGAACACAGACCCAAATCCTTGGATCTTAAGAACAATGAAAAAGCAATCTGGTTCTTAAAAGAAGAATTTTAATGAAAGAAAAGGTAAAAGAATCACCTCTGTAAAATCAGGATGGTAAATACCTTACAGGGTAATCAGGTTCAAAACATAGAGAATCCCTCTATGCAAAACCTTATATTACAAAAAGACACAAAAACAGGAATATACATTCCATTCAGCACAGCGTATTTTACCAGCCATTAAACAAAAGGAAATCTAACGCATTTCTAGCTAGATTACTTACTAACTTTACGGAAGTTGTGAGTCCGCATTCCTGATCTGTTCCCAGCAAAAGCATCACACAGACAGACCCTTTGTTTTCCCCCCTCCAGCTTTGAAAGTATCTTGCCTCCTCATTGGTCATTTTGGTCAGGTGCCAGCGAGGTTATTTTAGCTTCTGTATACAGAAAGGTGGTTACCCTTCCCTTTATATTTATGACACAGGGTAATCAGCACTACACTTTGCAATATTGGACAGAACTGTCACTGTTCTTAATTCATTCTATGTGTAGGTATTGCTGTACACATTTGTACTACACAGACTCCTGTTTTTTTCTTCTAAATTGTTATAGTTTTAATACAATCCCAAGAAAAATATTTATTTGTTGAAAATGTGGCCAGTTGTACTGAGATGCTTATGGTAAAGTCCAGCTCACCTTACCCACATAAAAACTCCTAGTGAAACCTGAACTTATATGAGAACCTGAACTTTTAAAATTCTTGCTCAATTTTGAAAAACAAGACATTTGATTAACACACTGATATCTGGTATTCTTTTGTAAAGTGCTTTGAGATCCTTCTATGAAGACTGCCAGTTAGCAGTGGTACACTAGTAAACCATAGACTTTACACCCCAGCTTACCATGCCCTAACTCTACACCTGGGGGAATTCTGTGCCACAGCACATGCGCAAATTTTATGTCCCCCACAGATTTCTTTGCTTCCCTGCAGAAAAATGACTTTCTGACAGAGAAACAAAGGGAAGCCACAAGAGTGGTCATGTGACCCTCCCCAGCAGTATGTTTCGGGTGCTTAGGGCAGTCGGCAGAGAGGTAAATCACTATGGGGCAGGGGGTGGGACTTGGGAAGACCCGGCTGATGGATCCTACCTTGTGCCAGGTTCAGCTGCTAGTTCCTGTTGGGCTGGGGAGGACAGGACTTCCTTTTTCCCTGCACGGCATCCGGGGCCAGGTCAGACCTACCCCCAGATTTCTCCCCCAGCTGTAGGAAGCTCTGCCAACTCCCCTACCCTCCGCTTCCTGCACCCATCGCTCCTCAACTGCAGGGGGAGAGATCCCTATAAAGGGAGCTGCTCCCCCATCCACCGAACCCCCATGCATCCAGACTCCTTCAGACCCAGACCCTCCTACCGACCATCACCCCCACCCGTACTTGGAAGCCCCCCAATGAGCCCCACTTCCCTTGCACTTGGACCACCCCAACGAACCACCTGCACCTGCATCCCCACTCCACCGAGCCCCAACCAGCTGCACCTGGATCCCCATCCCACTGAGCCCCACTCCCCTCAGTATCTGTACCCCCCACTGAGCCCTCCACATAGACCCACTTGCCAAGCTCTATCCCCCTCACCCAGACTCACCCTGCTGAGCCCCAACCACCTTCACCTAGACCCCCCTGCAGTCGCATTACTGTAGCACCCAGAACCCCCCAACAAGCCCCTGTGCACTCAGATTCCCCCACTAAGCCGCCTGCACCCATATTGCCCCACACAGAATCCTCTCAACCCACACCTAGATCCCCCCACACTAAGCCCCTCCACACTTGCTGAGCCTGCCTGCCCACACCTGGTGCAGCTGGCACGGAAGGGCAGGGCTCCGGGATGTTTCTGGGGCAGGCCCTGTCCTTGCACTGTGTCAGGGTTGGGTGTCTCATGGCAGAGGGGAGCTGCAGAGTGGTCTCCCACGGTGATCTGTGCAGCCAGTGGCCTGGGCTCCCCAATGCCATGCTGGAGCCTCCACGTTTATTTGATAAATAAAATTTGCAGAATTTTGCAGAATTTTAAAATATTGGGTGCCGAATTTTTCATTTTTTGGTGCAGAATGCCTTCAGAAGTATAACACTTTGGCTAGACAAGCCCTAAGGCTATGGCTGCATTACAGTTTTTAACTCAGTGTTTTTTCTTCCTCTTTGTAATTATTTGATGTCAAGTACTCAAGAGGTTAAATGCTGAAGAACTTCTTAGAGAGTTGAAAGTAAAGCCAGTGAGTGGAAATTAAAAAAGAAAATTCCATATAGGCCTCTTTTCTTCAGTATGCAATCCAAGCTTCAGTAGTTACTTATTCTGATCCTTAGACTGGTTTCTTAAAGGAGAAAACAATGCTTCCATTAAAAGAGGGTGAAAATTGAATAAGGATATATTATAACATGTGAGAAACTGCCAGGTATAAGTCATTAGCCAGAAGCAATACACATGTTACTAAAGGTGTCAAGCCAAATTCAGATCTAGTATAAGCAGGTGCACAACTACTCAAGTCAATGAAATTGTGCCCATTTCCAGAAGAGAGAGATATGGCTTTCAATGTGGAAGTCTTAGCAAATCTCAGATGAGACACATAGAGGACCAAATTCCCACATGCAGCCTGGACTAAGCCAGTGCAACTCACATGGAAGTCTCAATTGACTAAATTCATCAGTAACATAAACTGGGGTGAAAATTACACATTGGTATAAAGTGGTCAGGATACAGATGTAAGAGGCAAAGTAGTGGAACTTGTACAAATTTGGCATTTGTTAGCTATGCAAAATAAGGTTACAGGGAAAACAACATACAGAAAACATGAAATAAAGTTGACATTTGACATCCCTCATTTAACCTAAACCCCCACACATGGGGATTTGTACCAAGTTATGCTGGGGCTTGATTTGGTCTCTAAAAATACCAGTGTAGTTGGGTACTCATCTGTTTGTATTTAGAATTAGTTTTCTGCTAATATTTTCTGATATTGTTAAATTTGCCGTTTTTGCAAATATTCTTGACAATAGATTCATTTCCTATCATTTTTGTGAAGAGAACACAAAAAGGGAGTGAACACAGCCAAAGAGATTCAACTTTTTATTTGAGTATATATTCATGGATTTGTATTTATTTATGTATTGAGGTGTTTGACCGGCAGTGCTACTAATGATGAATTATTCACAGCCTTCCTTTGAAGCAAGGCTTAGAAATTCATATGGTGCACTGTTTGTTGATAGGATAGTTGCTGAAGATATGTGGCTAGATCCTTTGGTTCAGGAAGGCACTTAGGACAGAAGAATCCCATGCAGCGCTACAGGCTAAGGACCGACTGGCTAAGCAGTTCTGCAGAAAAGGACCTGGGGATTACAGTGGACAAGAAGCTGGATATGAGTCAACAGTGTGCCCTTGTTGCCAAGAAAGCTAATGGCATATTGGGCTGCATTAGTAGGAGCATTGCCAGCAGACTGAGGGAAGTGATTATTCCCCTCTATTCCGCACTGGTGAGGCCACATCTGGAATATTGCGTCCTGTTTTGGTCCCCCAACTACAGAAGGGATGTGGACAAATTGAAGAGAGTCCAGCGGAGGACAATGAAAATGATTAGGAGACTGGAGCACATGACTTATGAGGAGAGGCTGAGGGAACTGGGATTGTTTAGTCTGCGGAAAAGAAGAATGAGGGGGGATTTGATAGCTGCTTTCAACTACCTGAAGGGGGGTTCCAAAGAGGATGGATCTAGACTGTTCTCAGAGGTAGCAGATGACAGAACAAGGAGTAATGGTCTCCAGTTGCAGTGGAGGAGGTTTAGGTTGGATATTAGGAAAAACTATTTTACTAGAAGGGTGGTGAAACACTGGAATGGGTTACCTAGGGAGGTTGTGGAATCTCCATCCTTAGAGGTTTTTAAGGCCCGGCTTGACAAAGCCCTGGCTGGGATGATTTAGTTGGAGTTGGTCCTGCTTTGAGCAGGGGGTTGGACTAGATGACCTCCTGACATCTCTTCCAACCCTAATCTTCCATGATTTTATGATTCTAAGGCTGCTTTATACCACACAACAGGTGCAATCTGGCCATAGAGCCAACATATTCAGCCTTGGGACTATTACACCAGTGCAAGGAGGATCCTCTGCTGGCATAGAGTAGTGTAAAGGCTCTTGCGCCACCTTCACCCTCTGCTGCTGAAGTAGGGGTATGGCTGTAGGAAAGGGGACATGGCTAGGGTATACCTATGATGTGCTGATCTCCAGTGACAGTTTCAGTGTTATGGGGTGTGACCGGGGGTCCAGGGGAGCCAGCTGAGGTCACTCACTTAGGGTGAACTGCAAGAATGGGGCAGACAATCCCCAAAGCTGGTGGATATTCCAGTACTTAGATTTACCAAACCAGCACTAAATACCTTCTGTTATACCTTACTGGTTACTTAGAAGTACAAAACACAGTTCCCTTAAAAAGAAAAGGAGTACTTGTGGCACCTGAGAGACTAACTAATTTATTTGAGCATAAGCTTTCGAGAGCTACAGCTCACTTCATCGGACGATCTTTTTATTAAAAAAGAAAAGAGAGAGAGTATGGTTAAAAGATCAATATACATACAGACATGAGTTGAATTCTTGAGATTCAGATTTATAGCAGAGATGGTGAACTTTGTAGATGCAAAGAGTTCTTTCAGAAATAGTTCAAAGGTAATAGTCCAATGTTTATATTTCAGGGTGATCCAGTCAGAACTGGGATCTCAGTCCTTGTGGCTTAGGCTTCCTCTGCATGAAAACTCAAGCAGATCTGAGATGACAAGATCAGTACCCAAGGATCTTTTATACAACTTCAAGCCGCCTTTGACAGGTCGGAGTCCCTTGGCTTACTATAGGTAATCAGGCCAACTTTGAAGTAGGTCCATCACCGGTACTTAGCTACAGGAATTAACATAAAGCAATTTCCTGTTTTTCACCATTCACAGATGATCAGCTGTATATTTCAAAGAGAGATGAATACAGCAATATCCCATGTTTACAGTTCATTTAAATGCTAGGATGTTCTTTTGATCTCTGAATTAACAGAATACAGCATAGACAGGGACTGTTGATTACACTGTTGATCACTACTCATATGTATGTAAATACACAAAACCACAAACATTATCTCTCCATATGTCTTTAATGGTTGAATTTGAGTCATTCATCTTTTCTGACAGGTTTCAGAGTAGCAGCCCTGTTAGTCTGTATTCGCAAAAAGAAAAGGAGTACTTGTGGCACCTTAGAGACTAACAAATTTATTTGAGCATAAGCTTTCATGAGCTACAGCTCACTTGCATCACAGGGGGCCATTAGCAGCTAGTATAAGGTAAAGCAGTCTGAAGAAGCCAGGAACCAAACCCTGCAACAAACCCTGGTGCCAGTTCTGTCCTCATATCTATTCAAGGGACACCATCATAGGACCTAATCACATCAGCCATATCATCAGGGGCTTGTTCACCTGCACATCTACCAATGTGATATATGCCATCATTTGCCAGCAATGCCCCTCTGCCATGTACATTGGCCAAACCAGACAGTCTCTACGCAAAAGAATAAATGGACACAAATCTGACATCAGGAATCATAACATTCAAAAACCGGTAGGAGAACACTTCAGTCTCCCTGGTCACTCAATAACAGACTTAAACATGGCAATTCTTCAACAAAAAAACTTCAAAAACAGACTCCAATGAGAAACTGCAGAACTGGAATTAATTTGTAAACTGGACACCATCAAATTAGACCTGAATAAAGACTGGGAGTGGATGAGTCATTACAAAAACTAATTTCCCCATACTGTTACACACACCTTCTTGTCAACTATTTGAAATGGGCCACCTTCATTACCACTACAAAAGTGATTTTTCATCCCTTGGTATTCTACTGTTAATTGAATTGTCTCGTTAGCATGGACTTCCCACTTGGTGAGGCAACTCCCATCTTTTCACGTACTGTGTATATATATATATAGATAGATAGATAGATATAGATATAGATATATATATAGATATATACCTGCTACTGTATTTTCCACTCCATGCATCTGATGAAATGGGCTCTAGCCCACAAAAGCTTATGCCCAAATAAATTTGTTAGTCTCTAAGTTGCCACAAGGACTCCTCGTTGTTTTTGCTGATACAGACTAACACAGCTACCACTCTGAAATCAGTTTGGAGAGTTAGCTTTCCCCTCCCCTTAGTTATGCCAAGCATAAACTCAGCTCAGCTGAGGATTGAGCCCACCATTTTAATATTTTCCCAAATGTATGTGCTGAGTAATCTTTTATATTAATTTTTAGATGCATAATAATCTGTGTAGTTTAAATTTAATTTTTCTTTTCACTTATGATACTATAGCATTGTAGTCTCCAGAATTTATATTTTTTTAATAGGAAAAGCAAATCTTACTATACAGCATCCCTAGAGCAGAATAAATAGACAGATTTTAAATAAAGGTTAATAGTGTCCCTTCAACTTTTGGATATATTCTCCGCTCAGTGGTTGAAATTCACCCCTACACCGATGGCCCACACAAAGCCTATACACCATTTTAGTACACAAGAATGTATTTCACCCTATGTGAGCATGTAATACAATATGATTTGTACTGTGCCTATCTCTAGCTATCATTCTATGTAGGTTCTTACCTGGTGACCATCACCATAGCATCTAAGCTTCCAAAAATATCACTGAATGCCACACAGATTGCTAGTCTATAATACAAATACAAGTACACTATGCAGATTGTAATAATATTTTTGCATCCATAAATATGGTGGGGAAAGGATGAAAAGAGATGCCATGACTGAGTTTGTGTGAGAACTGTTGAACACAGAGAAGCAAGAAGGCTTCAGGCTTGGAAAGCTGGATCCAACCAGATTCGGAGGGTTCTGAGTCATAGGCCAAGGAGCAGAAATGATTCATGAGATGGAATCTGAAAGTAGCCAGGGTCCAACTCCTGTTCTCGTGTATGCATGTGCAACCCCACGAAAGACAATTGGGTCAGATTCTTCCTGATTTACACTCCTGTAAATCAAGAGTAACTCTACTCAGATCCATGGAGTTACACCAGTGTAAGATCAGAATCCAGCCCAATTAACTGCAATGAGATTGTATGGACAGCACAGTTTAAAAAGGGGGGCTGACTATGATCTCACTGGATTTACACTGGTGGGGAGCCAGTTTACAACAGGACTCCCTAACCAGGGGCGGCGAGTTATATGGTCCCATGGTGCCCAGGCTCCAGCAATATTCAGGGCCCGAGGGCCTAGCTCCACCAAAGTTTGGGGCCAGGTCTCTCCCCCAGCCCCTACCTGCCACCCTCGCATGCCTCCCGCAGAGCATCCCTGCTTCAAGCTGTTGGCTGCCCCCTGCAGCTCCTTGCTGCACTCAGCTCCGCTGGCTCCCAGCATGCAGGGTCCTAGTGCCCCCCAACCACTAGTGCCAGGGCAGGCTGACCCAGACTGCCCCTGCCCTTCCGCCTCAGACCCTTCCCTTTTCCGGCAGAACCCTCCACCAGCACAGGGCCCCCCGACCCGCAGTCACCGCTCCTGCCCCATGCTGGTCAAGGGGCAGCCCCATCCCCGACCCCCAGTGAGGCTACAGTGAGGGGCAGCTGCAGGGGAGGAGGCGCACATGTGATGGCAGCCCCCCCACACCAGCACCCACCACAGGGGAGGCAAGGGGGCTTCCTGGAACTGAGAAGGGCCTTGGGAGCACGTGCAGTGACAGTGGTGCGAAGTGAGCGTGCTGCTGGGGAGGGAGAGGGCTGAGGGGAGTCCTCCTCTCTGGACCCAGCCCCAGGGCAGCCTGCCTGCACCCCAACTACTCATCCCCAGCCCCGCCCCACCCCAGAGCCCACACCCACAGCTAGAGCCCTCACCTCACCTGCACCGCAACCCTCTGCCCTAGCCGTGAGCCCCACCTACACCCCAAACCCCTCATCCCCAGCCCTCATCCCCCTGCACCCTAACCCTATGCCCCAACCTTAAGCCCCCTCCTGCACTGTGAACCCTCATCCCCAGCCCCACCCCACAGCCCTCACCCCTGCACCCCAACCCTCTGCCTGTGCCCCTCTCACACCCCAAACCCCTCATCACCAGCCCCACCCCAGAGCCCTCACATTTTTACATTATTTTAAAATATATATATCGGCTTACAAGGCAGGTGTGGGGGGGGCGGGATTTGGATCTGTTCTGGGCATCACCAAAAATTATACAAACCTGCCACCCCTTTCCCGAACATGATTTTTAAAGGTGTATTTAACTGTACTTATACTAAGTAATTATTTAAATCGTGTTAGCTAATTTGATTTTTAGAAGAAGCAGATTTTCCTGGTCTAGACCGACCTTCAGGTGGAGGGCTGGGAGCAGCGAGAGAGAATGGGATTTATTCACATGCATCAAGGAGAGAATATATCCCTTTATGAATGATTTCCATGGGTCCCTACTTACAGATGAAGAGAGATCTGATATAACAATCCATTGTTCTGACACACATTGCAGCCATGATGTGCAGTTTTTAATGCATCATATTACATTAAGCTTAGCCCATAGTCTAGCACCGTGTAACATAAATTTCTGTGAAGGGAGTAACATAACACGATACTGTCTTTTAAAAGACACACACTATTTTTTCAGATCACCTACTTTTTATCCATGAATGCCTAATCCAAAAATCAAGGTGGCAGACAAAAGTGGAGTGAATGAGTATCCACAAACCAGCATATTTATCTTGGGCAGTTTAGCACATTCCTACCTGTAGTCAATGACTCCAGTCAATTTTTATGTTGCAATGCATGAGCAAAGTTGATGGACATATTTTTTTGTCATCCCCAGTTAGATTTTATTCCGGGCCAATCAAGAGAGACCTAACAGGGATTAAGGCTGTAAAATATACTGAAATTCCTCCGACATGTTTACTTCACAGTACAGAGATGGGTCTTAAGTCTGAAACTATCAGTAACATTATTAATGACCACTTTATTTTTATCCTATCTATGACATTATCTTGCCCTTTAATTAAATACATTTCCTACACGTAAAATATTTTAAATATAGTACTTGTACAAGTGAGCACCAGATAACTTATCCACCCTCTGAAAGAAATAAAAAGAATTATTGATTTGACAAAAACTTGATATAAAACCTCCAGTAATGGACCAAATGCAACCCTGCAGTCTAAAGAGTTCACATAATAAAGATGAATTTAATCCAAACATTTTTTTTTAAAATTGAGGGGGGGTTTTATTGCTTAGTTCTCCACCGCAAAAAAAAAAAAAAAAAAAAAAATCCTAACATTTCTGTAAGAAAATTTCAGGTTTTTTTAGACATTTTTGTAAGAGAATTTCATACAGATGTTTTAAAATCACTCTGCATGTATGCTAATTGTATGCACCACTTTCTTCATTTTTACTCTGATTCTCTCTGCGGCAGGGCTTGTGCATTGGACGTATGATATTAAAACAATCTGAAATACATGGACTGACATCTGTTTGGGTTTGACTGATCACATGCTTGAGTGCAAAGTTTAAATACTGGCAAAGCGATTCCTCCTTTTTTGGCCACATATGAAAACTGTGCAAGTCTTGACACAGAATGAACACTTAAGATGATATTCTCCAATAAAGAAACAACTTCTGTCAGTGCTTAGCAGACAGGAACAGGTTGAGTTTTGTAACACACAGAAATGGAGAGCTGCCATTGTGCAGACTGATCATGTTAATGCTCCTTATGCTGCCACATCAGTGTTCTGAAAGCAACCAACTCATGAGTCAGTAAGTAATAATAATAGTATATTGTAGTATCAAGATGGGACAGTATTTAAAAGGGTGAGGGGAGTAACAAATTTATTTTTTAAATGAAATTACAAGTTTTGTTGACAAAGAAAGCGGTTTTGATATATTTTGACTTCAGTGAGGCATTTTATTTAATACCAAGCAACATTCTGATTAAAAAATTAGCACTGTACAAAATCAATGCAGCACATATTAAATGGTTTGAAAACTGGCTGTTAGATTGTAAAAGGTAATTATAAAAGGGGAACCATCATCCACTGAGGGCGATTTGAGTAGGTTCTTGACCCATTGCTATTCAGTATCTTTCTTAACGATTTAGAAAAAATATATAAAATTATTGCTAGTAAAGTTTGCAATTGACACAAAAATTGAGGGAATGGTAAATAATGAGAAGAACAGATCAGCTTAATTGCTTGGTAAGATTGCTTGGACTCGTTTGAACAACGTATGTTTTAATGCATATGCAAAGTCATACATTTAGAAACAAAGATAATAGGTCACACTGAGAATATAAGGAACTGTATCCTAGAACACTGGAAAGCAGTGACTCTAAAAAGGATTTAGGGGTATTAGTGGAGAATCAGCTGCACATTGGCTCCCAGTGCAATGCTGTGGCTAAGAGAGTAAATATTATCCTTGGATGTATAAACAGAGGCATATCAAGTAGAAGCAGGGAGGTGATATTACCTATATATACAGCATTAGTGAGAACATTACTGGAATACTGTGTCCAGTTCTGGGGTCCATACTTCAAAAAGCATATTGAAAAGTTGGCTAGGGTTCAGAAAAGAGCTATGAGAATGATCTGAGGTCTGAGGAAAACGTGTCTTACCGTGAAAGACTTAAGAAGCTCAAACGATTAAATTATCCAGGAGAGTAGGTGATTTGATCAGTCTGTAAATACCAACAAAGGGTGAAGATTTCTGATAGCAGAGCGCTTTTAAATCCAACAGACAAAGGTATAATGAGAGCCAATGGCTGGACAAATTCAGATTAAGGGCCAAATGTTTAATGGTGAGGGCAAATAACTATTGGAACAACCTCCCTAGGGATGTTGTAGAAATTCTATTACTTAGTCTTTCTAAAAGATATGGGATTGATGCAGGAATTGCTGGGTAAAGTTATATGGCCTGTGTTATCCAGGAGGTTGAACTAGCTGATCAGAGAATCATAGAATATCAGGGTTGGAAGGGACCTCAGGAGGTCATCTAGTCCAAGCCCCTGCTGAAAGCAGGACCAATCCCCAACTAAATCATCCCAGCCAGGGCTCTGTCAAGCCTGACCTTAAAAATATCTAAGAAAGGAGATTCCACCACCTCCCTAGGTAATGCATTCCAGTGTTTCACCACCCTCCTAGTGAAAAAGTATTTCCTAATATCCAACCTAAACCGCCCCCACTGCAACTTGAGACCATTACTCCTTGTTCTGTCATCAGCTACCACTGAGAATAGTCTAGATCCAACCTCTTTGGAACCCCCTTTCAGGTAGTTGAAAGCAGCTATCAAATCCCCCCTCATTCTTCTCTTCTGCAGACTAAACAATCCCAGTTCCCTCAGCCTCTCCTCATAAGTCATGTGTTCCAGTCCCCTAATCATTTTTGTTGCTCTCCACTGGACTCTTTCCAATTTTTCCAAATCCTTCTTGTAGTGTGGGGCCCAAAACTGGACACAGTACTCCAGATGAGGCCTCACCAATGTCGAATAGAGGGGAACGATCACGTCCCTCGATCTGCTGGCAATGCCCCTACTTATACATCCCAAAATGCCATTGGCCTTCTTGGCAACAAGGGCACACTGTTGACTCATATCCAGCTTCTCGTCCACTGTAACCCCTAGGTCCTTTTCTGCAGAACTGCTGCTGAGCCATTTGGTCCCTAGTCTGTAGCGGTGCATGGGATTCTTCCGTCCTAAGTGCAGGACTCTGCACTTGTCCTTGTTGAACCTCATCAGATTTCTTTTGGCCCAATCCGCTAATTTGTCTAGGGCCCTCTGTATCCTATTCCTACCCTCCAGCATATCTACCACTCCTCCCAGTTTAGTGTCATCTGCAGACTTGCTGAGGGTGCAATCCACACCATCCTCCAGATAATTTATGAAGATATTGAACAAAACCGGCCCTAGGACCGACCATTGGGGCACTCCACTTGATACCGGCTGCCAACTAGACATGGAGCCATTGATCACTACCCGTTGAGCCCGACAATCTAGCCAACTTTCTATCCACCTTATAGTCCATTCATCCAGCCCATACTTCTTAACTTGCTGGCAAGAATACTGTGGAGACCGTGTCAAAAGCTTTGCTAAAGTCAAGGAACAACACATCCACCACTTTTCCCTCATCCACAGAGCCAATTATCTTGTCATAGAAGGCAATTAATTAGTCAGGCATGACTTGCCCTTGGTGAATCCATGCTGACTGTTCCTGATCACTTTCCTCTCCCCTAAGTGCTTCAGAATTGATTCCTTGAGGACCTGCTCCATGATTTTTCTGAGGGACTGAGGTGAGGCTGACTGGCCTGTAGTTCCCAGATCCTCCTTCTTCCCTTTTTTAAAGATGGGCACTACATTAGGCTTTTTCCAGTCAGCCGGGACTTCCCCCGATCGCCATGAGTTTTCAAAGATAATGGCCAATGGCTCTGCAATCACATCCGCCAACTCCTTTAGCACTCTCGGATGCAGCGCATCTGGCCCCATGGATTTGTGCTCGTCCAGCTTTTCTAAATAGTCCCGAACCACTTCTTTCTCCACAGAGGGCTGGTCACCTCCTCCCCATGCTGTGCTGCCCAGTGCAGTAGTCTGGGAGCTGACCTTGTTCCTGAAGACAGACGCAAAAAAAGCATTGAGTACATTAGCTTTTTCCACATCCTCTGTCACTAGGTTGCCTCCCTCATTCAGTAAGGGGCCCACACTTTCCTTGACCTTCTTCTTGTTGCTAACATACCTGAAGAAACCCTTCTTTTTACTCTTAACATCTCTTGCTAGCTGCAACTCTAGGTGTGATTTGGCCTTCCTGATTTCACTCCTGCATGCCCGAGCAATATTTTTATACTCATCCCTAGTCATTTGTCCAATCTTCCACTTCTTGTAAGCTTCTTTTTTGTATTTAAGATCAGCAAGGATTTCACTGTTAAGCCAAGCTGGTCGCCTGCCATATTTACTATTCTTTCTACACGTCAGGATGGTTTGTCCCTGTAACCTCAATAAGGATTCTTTAAAATACAGCCAGCTCTCCTGGACTCCTTTCCCCCTCATGTTATTCTCCCAGGGGATCCTGCCCATCAGTTCCGTGAGGGAGTCAAAGTCTAATGGTCCCATCATAATGGTCCCATCTGGTCTTAAAATCTATTAGTTGGAGTGCACATACTTAAACTGAATAACTCTGTTCTGTTACTTTTGTATCTTTCCTCACCCCTTCATTTCCTTTCTGGTGCCCTCATTCACTGCATCACATCTAGGGCCCCACTCCTGCAATGAGCTATGGTGCACGTACAAGAGTACAGCCACACAGAGCCAGTTGTAGGACTGGGAATATAACCCTAGTTCAGTGGTTCTCAAACTTATTTGATCAGGCCCCTCTTCTTTGTGTCTGTAGTTGTTTATCCTCCCCTCCCCACAAATACATATACTGCCACCCAGCCCTGAAGACAGAGTGGAGAGCAGCAGCTGCTGGCTGAACCACCAGCTCTGAAGGCAGTGCCATGCCAGCAGCAGCACAGAGGTAAGGGTGGCAATGCGGAAAGTGATATTCATCAATATAACTTTTCACAGCCAACTTAGCATCCCATTTTCACCCATACTTCTGCGCTGCTGTTGCCATCCTGGGGCTAACATCCAGAGCCACATCACCTCCAGGTGAGGAATTGGGGGTGGGGGAAGGAAAGCGTAAGCAACCACTCCTGGTCTACTCTCACACAGCCTCCAGCATGTAAATCACTCCCAAGTATATTGTATGAGTGCTGTAGCCAGCCAGCCAGGAATTACACTGCAGAGTAACACCAGCAAATTCCCAATCCGAGACTTTCCTCCAGAAATGTGCGTCTTGTATTGCTCCAGCACCCTCCTGGACAATACAAGCTCGTAGAACGTCCATCAGTTCATTAATAGAAAATGATATGTACAAATCCTGTTATCCCAAATTAAGTTTCCCAAACACTTCAATCCAAACTCATACCTGTTTAGATAAAACAATAAAACAAATGTATTAATTATAGATAGATTTTAAATGATTCCAAGTAATGAGGCATAAAAGTCAGAATTGGTTGCAAGCAAATAAAAGATAAAACACAATTAATATCTAACTTAACAAGCTAATTGAATTCAAAGCAAAGGTTTCTCTCACCACATGTTCTAGCAGTCTTGCTGGCTGGAGTCCTTTTAGCCAGGACCTCTGCCCCAGTTCAGTGTTAATTTCCTTGTCTTTCCAGAGTTGTTGATGCCTTGAGCAGAGAGAAAGACAGGAATTACATGGGAGCATCTGTTCCCCATTCTTTATACTTTTTCTCTTCTTTGAGAATCATCTCCAGCTGGGGGTCAGGAGACAGAAGGTCTGGGGGGATGGGAACTTCCAGCTGTTTCTTTGCCAAAATGCAGATTTTTCACTCACACCTTTTTTACTTGCCAAAGAATGGCCACTTAACCAGGTGATAGGCCATTTGATTTTGTTGACACTTGGCTGAGGTGTCAGTTTGCCTTTTATCTTTGAAGAACTGGTTTGTGCCTCCTTTTCTAAACTTGGAATATGTAGAATCTTATAACTTTATATACAGTGTTGCCACACATATTTTACAAGGGCAATAATGATCAGCAAATTATAAGTTTTCAAATGATACCTCATAAGGCATACTTTGTACAAAATTTATTATAGTCTTCTAAAAAGGGTAAACATAAGTGTACAGACTGTCACAGTAGGTGACCCGTTCTCAAGGACCATGACCCTTAGCTCCATTGCCTGCATATTTCAGGAAGCATTTTCAAGTATTTATCAATAATATTTAGAGCCTTTTGGGCACTACTAACTTTTCACATATAAGAGCTGGACTCTTGAATATTTGAGTTTGCAACCTTTGCTTCTACAACTCTTGACATTTTCCTCCTCTGTGCCTGTCTGACAAATTAACCATAAAAGAATTCCTCTACTAAACATGAAGTGAAAAACATCCAAAAAATCCTATAACATTGAGTTTGGCAGGTCATGTACACCTTGCAACTCACACATATTCACTCCTATCCTCCCAAGAAACCCTGTTTAAAATTTGCAGGGAATTAAGATGATAAAAATACAGAGTAGATGATGGAAAATAACCTGTTCTTCCCTATACTGGCATCTGACAATCAGGATCCAAAACATTTTTGTCTTTGTTGTTTTTTCAGTTTTGCTATGTCTCATCAGGGCTACATTTTCTTAGTGCTGTGCATGAATAATAATGAGATTCGTGTTCATAACTTTTTTGTGCCACTCTGAAAATTGCCTTATGATGCATTTCTCTAAACCTGAATGAGTAACCTTTATACATCTATGGTTTCTAAAAGGCCTAAAGTAAACATTTAATGGAAAAGAAACAATGATGTGACATCCTTCCAGTAACTACATCTTTGTGCTGTGCAGCTTGTTTTATAGTAATAGTGTTACTTAGGCATTTATTGGTCTACTGAAAAGCTGGGGAAAAAACAAGTGCACTTAGAGCAACTGTCTCGTCAGAGAGTGGAGAAACGTACTCTAAAGTACACCACCACCACACTAAATATAACAGAGATTCGCCTATTGTATATTCTCTATACAGAGTCCTACTTTGTGGTTATAAATGTATTTGTGTAAATTCATCTAAAATATTTAATTGCAACTGTGGGCCAAATCCTGACTTTTTTATTTAATCCTTACTCAAGCAAAGCTCCCATTGAAGTCATTGAGGGCCCTATTCTCTTCTATACAGGAAATTCTGAGGGCTAGATTTTGGCCATCACTATAAATTTGCCCTAGCTGGGTAGGTGAGGAATAGACATACAGCTATCACAGATGATTCCTGACACCTTCTCTTAACCCCTCTTGGAACAAGGACCTCCCTATTTTCACATGCTCTGTATTGCCCAGAGGAGCCCAGCCACTTCCTCACCCCAGAGAACTTGAACCCTGGGGAACCAAGGGGATCCCACTGCAAAAGTAGGTATCCCCCTTTCCTCAGGCCCAGACTCCTGTCTGCACACATGCACCAACCAGAGCAAGGTGCAGTTCCCTGATCCATGTTCATGACAGTGAAGCCCTCCAACTCAGAAAACCAAGCGCAGATTCAGGGCAGGAATGTTTTGGCAACGCTTGCCTGATCATCTTACATACAGGGACTCCATACCTCCTGCATTGCATGGAGCTCTGCTCAGGGGTGGTTTTCTTTATCCCAGTATGCAAGTGATATTGGGGGCCAGGACCAGGCTAGGCCTCACTCCAGAAGATAGATTAGGTCAGTGGTTTTCAACCTTTTTTCATTTGTGGACCTCTAAAAAGTTTCAAATGGAGGTGCAGACCCCTTTGGAAATCTTAAACATAGTTTGCAGACCCTGAGGGGTCCTCGGACCACAGGTGGGAGACCACTGAATTAGATGAATCTGGTGGATCCACAACTATCTGGATCCACTGGGTGTGCTCCTCATAGGATTGTGGGGGGTGCACCCACTGCTTGCGCTACTGCAACCATAGAGCAGCTCTGCTACGGCTCCAGATACTGAGGGGAGGTTTCTTTCCTTACCCCAGTTCCCATGGTGATCCCAAGCTGCAGTCTGGTCACTTCAGACAGTGTGCTGTTCCAGGATTTGGCCCAAACTTAACAGCCTAGTTTTCCACTCATTTTAACTTAAAAGAATTATAGCTCAAATGTACAGTCTGGTGACTCACTGGAGAGCTTGTGTGCTGGCAGAATTTGAATACTGATTCTGGATATTTAAAATATCTTATTTGTTATTTCTCGCAATAGTGTTTACAATAGTTCAACAAAGGACACCAAGAGATGCCACATTTAAAGGGAATATAGGAAGGACAAGAGGTACTAAAAGATCATGAAATATGCTTTGCAGACATAGCTTGTTGGTTTCTGGTTGGTTGCTTATTTTATTAGTAATTTATGTATGATTTTATTATATACAACAGGAATATATGATGGCATGAAATAAAGGTTTTATAAGTCTGAGTTTGGGATGAGTGAATCAGCCAGAGATAGAGAAGTGAGTGCTAATACAACCATTATATCATACTATCACATATTCTCTACATGTCACATAAGTGTCAGAAAAAACGATTCTGGGAATGTTGTAGAAAGATTTTTAAAACATTTTATTTCTGTTATGTTCTTTATCCCTCCACCTGCCTTAGCTACTAGACAGGGCTCACAGGGAGTCCCGTCAACGTCTTAAAATGATTCAGAAGAGTTTTTCTCTACATAAAATTGTCGTAACTATTGTCACTGTTTCAGGGTAACTGCCCCTGTATGCCCATTCCGTGGGCTCCCAGATCCTTAGCCATCACTTCTCTTGGGCAGAGACCCACGTCTTTATCCCTCCTGACTGGAGTTTTAAAGCTGCAGAGCTCCCTGCCTTACCCTTTGATATCCCCAGCAAGCCAGTCTGCCTAAAAGCAGATGCCTGTGTTTTGCTTTCTGTCTGAGGGCTATGAACAGTGTACTGCCAGCAGTTACAAGTTACCACACAGCTCTTTCTAAGCAAGCACATTTATTCTTAAGGTAAAAGCATTACAGAGAAAACATAATCAAAACAATACACAGATTTAAACACCCATTAAACATACCAGGAGTTACCCATCAGTCTTATGGGGCTGTAGTAGGCCAAAGTCTTTCCAACCCTTCTGCAAGGGCTGGGAGTCCCCTTGGATGGAAAGTCCTGTCAATTTGTTGGATAAGAAAGAAGGCCCTGAGTCTATTTAAATTCATCCTTTTTATGCCAAAAGCCCTTTCTTTGTTGGTCTGTGGAAACCCAGTTTGCATCAATATCTGCAAGCTTCCTTGGGTGGGTGGTACCTCTCTGGAGGTGTTTACACCCTGAGTGATTCACCTTAATCACCCACCCACATACACACACACACACATTGTTCTTAGTTCCTGGAGGAGCTAAAAGCAACACTCCCCTCAGGCGCTGCATACAATCCCTGGCACATAGTGATACATAAATTGTTCACAACCTTAATACAATATATTTTCCCTAAAGATACTGCATGTGGTTGTAAGATCTGTCACAACTGGAAGTCCATCACCTCAGGACTTTGCCCGGTTAGAAGCAAGTGCTAGGTGCTTTGGAAAGCATTTGAAAGAGAGGGCAGAAGTGCCCGTTTGCAAAACTGCAAGATATCATACTTTAAAGACATGGGGTCATATTCTCTAGCTAGCTCTGCTCCCTTTTGGGGCTCCAAAAGCAGCCATCCAGATCTCCCTTCTGGGGATTCCTTGCAAAAGGAGGGGGGAAAGATCACCTCCATAAGGCCTCAGAGGTGGAAGACTAACAGGAAGCAGGAACTGGGGGACAGCCCTTCAGCTGGTATAAATTGTCATAGCTTCATTGGAGCTATGACATTTTATATCAGCTGAAGCTCTGCCCTCTGATCCCTGTACCTTTAGGGAATTATACTAGACCATTTTCAAACATATGTATTGGAGAAGATGTACAATCTTTGCCTCTATCTATAAAGTGTAAAAAGAGGCACTCTTCAAATTTGGGGAGTTTATCTTGAAGTTTATACGATATTCTTTCATAAATTGCTGCTGCAGCAAGAGATTGAAGCCATTTATCAGAAGGTATTGGAGATGTTACAGTGATGCATTATGATACATTTAGCTACCAATATTTAGCTATCAATATGATACATTTATCACCAATACCTAGCCGATATGACCAATGATTTAGCAAGAGAGGTTCGGTGAAAAAACTCTGATGTGTCGCTAAAGAGAAAGTGTGTGTGGAATGGACCGCTCCTGTGTCATTTATATTTCTTGTGTTACTGTGCTCCAAAACAGCATCAGTACAGGGAATGCACCTGATTTTCAGAACATGGCTTTCTTTTATGAGTGTACAGTTTTGCCTCATTGCACAGCTGCATGCACACTTTTGAAGCACCAACATGCTTCAACAGAAGTGATAGATAATAACACCAATGAAAACAGATGATAGCATTTGCCTGCAGAACTTGCATTGGAACAAATGGGTTTTGTGCACAAAGGGCCAGAGTCTCCACTGCCTTACTGCCTGTGTAGTTTACACCTGTGCAAAGGGAGTGACAAGTGCCTCTTTACACAGATATAAAGGCCACACAGGCTGGGCAGTGGAGAATCAGCCCAGAAAATTCAATCAGGCATGAACAAAGTTGATAATGCACAAAAAAAGTACACAAACAAGTGTGTGAATGTGCAAAGTTGAACTTGTACACGTGAAAGCTGCTTTTTGAAAAATCAAGGTCCATTGGTCTGAAATTCCCAGCTGAAGTGGTGCAGTTCCATCACAATTTAGCAGTGATTAAATTGAGCTGGGATGTTCTAGATTGCCCTTCCAGAGCCTACTCCACATTTTTCAAAGCATTCCAGCTTATAAGAGAGCACGGATGCCTTTAAAGCCAGCCATGAGTTTACATTTTTCTAACCAGAGAGTTGGCCACAAGGGGGAAATGGCCATCAAACACCCCTGTACTCTGGGAATAAACCCATGAGCTAAGTGCGGACAGCAGCAGCAGGTCCGTCACCTATGAAAGTGGCCAATGAAGTCCCTACACTTCAGGCACTCATTTTCAGTACACAAAAAACAGGAGTAAGCCAGTCATATGGGGCCTGATCCCAAGCCCATTGAAGACAATGGAAACACTCTCATTGACTTCCATGTTCTTTGGATCAAGCTTATGGAGAAACAACTAACCAATAAGATCACACATTTCTGGGATCCCCAAAATGGCAACCCAGGAGTAGTGTGCTTGTAGCTTCATTTTCATAGACTCATGCAGCGGGGAAGGGAAAGTGTGTACCCAAATATATACAGAACATAAGATCCAAAGTTCACTCTCCTCCAAAATCCCAATTTAATCACTGAAATTTGGAGTTTCTCAGTTTTACTACATACACTTTTATTTGTGCAGAACATGTTCTGTGCAATATTCTGAGGTGGGGAAATTTTCATGTGACACAAATTTATTTAGGATAGTCAAGTCCAGAGAAGACTGTGAGGAAGCTCAGGGGTTTTTAACCAAGTTAACAGAATGGGCAACATGAAGGCAGATTAAATTAAAGGTTGATAAATATAACATATTGCCATTCCAGGGAAGAAAAATTGAACTACACATATATCTTGCCGAGTTCTAAACTAACTGTGTCATCTCAAGCACAGGACCTGGGCATCACTGTGGATAGCTCAGTGAAGACCTCTGCTCAAAGTAGTTTTGGTCAAAAAGCAAACAAGGTGTTAGGATGCATCAGGAATGGGTAGTGAATAATGCAGAAAATATGTCATTATAAAAACCAATGGTTTGCTCTCATCTGGAATACTGTGTTTGGTTCTGGTCACCATATCTCAAAAGGATATTTGCAGAATTAGAGAAGGGCAACAAGAATGATTAACAGCATAGGAAAACACTCGTGTTAAGAGAGATTGAGAAGATTGGGATGGTTTACCTTGAAAAAGAAAATGAATAAGTAGGGACATATTAAAAGTATTTAAAATAATGAATGGTCCAGAGAAGGCAGGTTAGGAGCTTCTCTTCTTCCTGTCTCATAGCACAAGAACAAGAAGATATTCAATAAAATTGAGACAGCAAATTCAAAACTGTTCAAAGAAGACACTTTTTCACACAATGCATAATTAGACTGTGGAAGTAATTACCGTAGAATTTCACTGAGACAGAGAATTTAGCAAGATTCAGAAAAGGACTGGCCATTGATATGGACAACAAGCACATCAAAAGTTACAATAGTTAATGCTAAAAAAAGAGTTTTGAAAGGAATATAAAACCTCATGATTCAGGGTTTAAACTAATCTCTAATGTTAAGGGTTAGGACAAACTTTCATGAGGGGTCAGTTATTCCACATCTTCTTGCAACTTCCTCTGAAGCATCTAGTGGAGAAAGGACACTGGACTAGATAAGCCATGGGGGTGATCCAGTATGTTATCTCCTATGTTCCTATAAATGTTCTATATGGATTTTGCATCACTCAATAATTTATATTATTAACTTTGAACACATAATCATTCCTTATTGGCATATAGCCTATCCCTATCTTTTTACCAAGGTCCTGATCAAACCATGTTTGTCTCCCAGTTCAAATGAAGACATTCATGTGTTAAAAAAATTCTAGAGCAGTGCTAATTCAGGAAACAGGACAGACTGTGATAGCTGAATATTATCAGTCTTGAACAAGAGTGACTAAGAGGTGGCTTAATCATGAATTCTTATAAATTCTCGATAAGTGTAACACATAGCACAAGGGGCCAATCCTTTACATCTTCACATTTGTGCAAGTAGTTTCTTTGTAGCAATAGATTACTCACTTGAATAAGGGTTGCCAGATCAGATCCTAAAGGAGTAACACAGCAGCATAAACTGGCACTAAAAGGAAAAAGATTTCAGTTATTAAAGAGATTTTTTTTTCTTGCAGAGGGCTAAAAATATGAGAAACTAGCTATCACAAAGCTCAATATGGACCAAGTGAATCTTTGGATATAGCGGTCACTACCATGCCCTGTCTTCTCTGGATGGGCACCAGTCTGGCATGAGTAGGCAAAAGTACTGCTATCCCACCCTATGCTTCTAAGCTCCCTGCAGCCTAGCAGTGATTGGTCACTGTTCCTTGCTCAGGGTCTCTCAGGAACACTTGTGGGGCAGACCTCATGTCTGATACCCTTCTTGGGCAGTAGAACCCTGCAGGTCAGCTGCCATAGACCCCAAAACTAGTGCCCCAGCCCTCCAAGGCCCCAGTTGCTTAGATCCGCTCCTTCAAAGCTCCACCTTACCGTGGGAGCTCTCAGCTTCTTGATTAACTCCTTCAGGAACAACATGGCAGGAAAGCAAGAAACATAGGTTTAGCAAAAGAATTTGTTAACCACATACATGTAAGCAGTGTCAGGATGAGCTCCACCCTGACATCTGGTGGTGAGGTGTGGCAAGTTGTGGAAAAGAACTTCAGGGGCCGATCTCATTTGCATAGGCACACCCACCCCGCCTAGAATGAGGCCATAGCTGCCCAAATGGTCACTTTGGCTGCTGTGGGATCCCCAGTGTCTCTGTTATTGGGGCAGGAAGAATAAATTGTTATTACCCTGATTATGGGAACTGTGCTTGGAACTGTACTTGGCCTTTTGTTATGATGGAGGGACTCACCATCAACTAAGTAGCACTCACTAGGCAAGGGTCATGGGTTCCAAAACTCTGTGAATTGAGAGGCTGGGGACAAGTATTAATACTTGGTGGCATGGGTCCCTTGGTGAGGGCCTTACATGCTAATTGCACTTCCTCCTCTCTCCACTGTGGAATATCAGAGCTAATTCTGATTTCATTAGAAGTCAAGTTACAGGCTGCTGAGCTCACTTTGGGCTAATGGTGCACCAGCACTGAGGCTCCCCTACTACAAGCTGAATTCACCAAAGAAGTGAACTGACTAAGAGCTGAAATCACTGAGTGTTGTGTTAAGTAGTGGGGGAGCCTGAAGATCTATTGTGGAGCAGTTTGTGGGATGGCTGGAGTGCCTTGTGGACAGGCTGGTGGAGCAGTTCATAGGATGGCAGGAGCGGCTTGTGGACCGGCTGGTGGAGCAGTTCGTGGGACGGCGGGAGCTGCTTGTGGGCCGCAGAGCCGAGCGAAGCAGTTCATGGGGCGGCTGGCGGAGCGGAGCGAAGGCCTATGGCGCTGTGGGGCAGTCAGCTTCAGATCATGTAAGGTGCCCCTTACCTCTCTCTCTCCCCCTCCCCCATCTCCACCCAGGTTGGGAGGTAAAGCTCTGCAGATAAACTTTCGAACTCTGGGGCTGCCCTGACCAGGAACAGAGACTTTTGGGTCACTGGACTTTTGGGACTTTGGGTGATTTGGGGTTGCTGGACTCAAGAACCAAAGGGAAAGGGCATGCCCCAATTTGCTTGGGGTGGGTTTTTTGCTCATGGGTTGTGTTATGAAGCCTGTTGGTGGTGTTTCCCCAACATAATGCCACATTGTTTCTCTCTGTTATTAAAAGGCTTTTTGCTACACTCAGACTATGTGCTTGCGAGAGGGGAAGTATTGCCTCTTGGAGGCGCCCAGCAGGGGTGGTATATATTTGTCCCAGGTCACTGGGTGGGGGCTCGAGCCGGTTTGCATTGTGTTATTGGAATGGATCCCCTAGATATTGAACCCAGCCCTTGTTGCTGCCAACTCTGACGGGCAGAAGGGTTACATACACTTTACTTTTATCAAAGCATGCTGGGAACTCACAGATCTTTGAAAACAAACCAAACAGTTCTGAAAGCAGCCTCCCAAGCCTGATCTCACTCCAGCTCGGAGTCATGGGTTTAGACAGCATTCTTAGGCTAGACAGCCCTCCTGTCTCCTTAGCCTGGTCTTCTCATATGTGGCAGTGGTCAGCCCCTTGCATAAAAAAGCACTCCTCTTTTAAAACAGTCTCTGTTCCCCTTTAGCCCATGTGCTTTTACTGTAGGTGTTCCTGGTTCCAGCTTCCTTCCCTCCCCACTCACCGCCCCCCTTGGCTTCTGTGTAGAGAGTCATTCAAAGCAGAGCTGAGCAAATCATTGATTTTTCAATTCAGTGGGCCAAAGCAACAGTGGGGGGGAAAAGGTTCATTTTGAACCAAAACGTTTTTTTTTCTCACTGAAGCAAACAACTGCAAAAATTTCATGTCAATTTAAATTGACATTTTCAAAACAAATGGTTAATTTTGAAATGAAATGTCAAAACAGTTCATTGCAAAAATGATGAACTGAACTGTTTCAACTTTTTGAAAAATTTTTTACTCATTTTTATTCAGCCAAAACAATTAGGTTGAATTTGACCCAAATTTGTGAATAGTTTGGTCATTCTGAAACTGCATTTTTTGGCAAATTTACTATTCATTGAAAAATTTCACACAACTTTAATTCAAAGTCAATGGCCCTACTGGTATTAAAAAACATTGCTTTAATAAGGAAGAGTCATTCAACACTGATGGCCCTTGATTGCTGTCTCACAGCTTCTCAGACATTGTCTTTCCACTACATGTCCACCACTAGCTTCAAAATGGATGTTCTAATCCACATTAAGGTTACACTCCCAAATGAAGGTTACAATACAAAGTGGAACCCCTGAAAAGTAATGGCACTCACAAAACAAAATGGAGTTCACAAACTGACACAGACATACCCACAATCTGTCACAATAACTATAAATGTTTTGTTTTGTGAGATAAGAATAGAGTTGATATTATTTGAGATGACTGTTGAACAACAGAGCCCTGCAAATCCGCAGATATCCACTTTATATCCACAGATATCTGCTTCCACGCTGTGGCCCATTTTTTCAGATTGTACATGGATGCGGATCTAAATTTCATAGTTAAAGCTGTGCAAATCTGCAGACATCCGCTTTGTATCCACAAATCACGATTGCAGATCAGATGCAGATACAAATTTTGTATCCGTGCAGGGCTCTATTGATCTAGACAACTTGAAGCAGTTTTTTTTGTATAACTAAAAAAGTGTTAATGAAAAGGAAGATGCAAAAAAGAATAAAAGACCCTAAGCCATATATAAACTAATATCTTTTCTACTGGAAGTGCTAAATCAGTAATGAGTAACTCAGGTTTGCTACACAATCCCTTAAAGAGATTAAAAATTAAATAAATAAATAAATACAACAATTCTTCTAAAATCTTAATTCTTTTCTATGACAAGGTGATCCAAACTAATGATTGTCTTCTATTTTTAAAGTGGAATTGACCCAAATACTTTACAGACATATTCTTCACGTATATTTGAGGTGTTAGAAATGTTTTCATAGAGCATCTCCTACCATGTTTTTAGTGTTCTGAAATAGTCTTTAAATACACACTTGGCCAAATTCTCCCATTGGGAGCTATGCACATCCATCCAAGGGTGGAATGGCACCCATTATATTCTATTTCTACTCATTGTGTGGGATAATAATTAGGGGAAATTGTGGCATCTGAAGTAAGTTAAATGCCATTTGATACAGTTTGAGATTAAGTAGTTTTAAACATTATATTGTGTTAAATTTATAACTTTGTAATTTTAAGATTTTTCCCTTCCTTCAGTCAGGGAGAGGATACACATTCAGTTTTAGTAAAATAATCTTTTGGTATATCTACAGGGACCATTTTTGATATAGAATTAAATTGTGGTGCAGACAGAATCTTTATTACATTTACATGACCCCATAAAGATAACTTTAATAGTTCCCAATAGAGCAAAACCCTCCTTAATTTTGTTAATTATTCCCCCCCAGTTATCCTTAGCCCTGTCGTCTAATTCAGTATTGATCTAGATACTTAAATATGTCAGGTTCTTAGCAATCCACTTAAGTCCCCATTGGGCAGAAAGGATTGTAGGGCAGATCCTAGACAGAGGCAAAGCTTTGGCGTTGCACCAATAATTATAAATGAGGATGATAAATTCTTTAATTTTTTTTTAAGCTGCACACACATTCAAACACGCTTATGCAGAGAGGTGTTGGTTACACCACCCTGCAGCTCAGGATCCATTCACCCCAGGGGGAGGGCAAGTGGTGGTATTGCAACGGCCCTCCCTCAGGATTTCTGCAAAAGAGGAGAGTGGGGTCAAGCTTCCACCGCAGTTCTATACTCCCAGCAGTAGTCACTGAGGGAAAGTATTGAATCAACATTTTCGACAGCCACCCAGGCCAAACTCCCTTCCTAAACAACATTTCCCAGTTTTTGAAGCCTTTATGACCCTATCTTCCATAGCTAGAGTTGTGGCCACTGTGCAATTCCACAGCCATATCCACTCGTGGATTATCTAGCACTGAGGACCTCTGCTAGGGTTTATACTAATATTAGCCCTGAGTGGACCTGGCCTATGGTATATAGTGGAGATAAAAAGAATCTAACAATGTTTGCATATAAGAGTTTCTCTAATTACTTAAAGTGGAAACTTCAGAAATATTAGACTAGATTATAATGGTTGCAGAGAAGTGGTGCCCCCCCACCAGTAATGGAATCTGTCCATACTCCCCGTCCCCCCGCTCCCCCTCCCCATTACTGCACAGTTGGCTCAGCAGAGGAGCTTGGGCTGAAGGCAGAGCTGGCGGCAGAATGCACGATGAGGGAGGAGCTGGGGCTAGAGGAGGACATTGCTCATAACAAATTGAATGTGATAATCTGTTTAATGTATTATTCGTTTAATGCATGCAGGGTAAAAGTCACTTCACACGCATAAAGCCAGAGTGTTTGTGATTTATGCAAGTGAAGTGTGGAGGTAGGGCTGGGGAGGTGTCAGGGTTCCCTCCCCATTCTGAACTCTGGAGTACAGATGTGGGGACCCGCATGAATGATCCCCAAGCTTATTTCTACCAGCTTAGGTTAAAAATTCCCCAAGGCACAAATCCCTTTTGTCCTTGGACGGTATGCTGCTACCACCAAGTGATTTAAACAAACATTCAGGGAGGGCCACTTGGAGCCCTATCTCCCCCCAAATATCCTCCCAAACCCTTACACGCCCTTTCCTGGAGAGCCTTGAGAATAATGTCCTAACCAATTGGTTACAAAGTGAGCACAGATCAACCCCCGCTGGGTCTTAGGACACTGAAAATTAATCAGGTTCTTAAAAGAAGAATTGTATTTAAAGAAAAGGTAAAAGAATCACCTCTGTAAAATCAGGATGGAAGATATCTTTACAGGGTAACAGAGGATTCACAAACTCCCTCTAGGCTTAATTCAAAGTTACAAAAAACAGGAATAAACCTCGCTCTATCAAAGGGAAAATTCATAAGCTAAAACAAAAGATAATCTAACACACCTTACCTGGCTTTACTTACTATTTTTGTAATATTAGAGATTGGTTGGAGGACATGGATTTTGGCTGGGCCTTTTTCAGTCCCAGGAGAGAGAACACCCAACAAAAGCACAAACAAAGCCTGCCCCTTCCCAGATTTGAAAGTATCTTCTTTTCCCATTGGTCCTTTAGGTCAGGTGCCAACCAGGTTATTTGAGCTTTTTAACCCCTTACAGGTAAGGAGGAATTCTAGGCTACCTTTAGCTGTGTGGTTATGACACGAGGCAAAATCCACCTGTCAACCTGGGGACAGGTCATGGGATGCAGTACAGCCCCATACAGCTGCTGCTCCATCCTGTGTGTTGGAATAGCATTTGTAGTTCCTCTGTGCCATTTGCGCAAATGCTTAGAGCCACTGTGCCATGGCTTTTCCCTGGCCTGACCTCACTGCCAAATATAGGCTTGATCCAAAGTCCAGTAAAATCACTCTTTCCACTGATTTCAGTGGGTTTTGTTTCAGGCTCTATCTGGTCTTCAGTGGTACAAAAACCTCCATGGTTTTTCTCAGGACAAGCCCCCTTTTACAGCCCACATTGGGCCTTTAGTGGTGCAGAAGTCCTCATGTGGGTCTGCTGCACTAGGGTGAACTTCACCCACGCTGATTAGCACTTAGCATATACAGGTGGATTTTTTTCTTTTTTTCCATTTGTATTTGTCACTGAGACCCATAATGCAATAAAATTCATTGCTAATGTAGAAAGTGAGGTTTTAGTCATGTGCACGTTCTTTTTTTCCTTTCATAATCAAGGTACTGGAAGTTACCTCTTTAAGAAACTGTAGGTGGTTAGCGACATGAACATATAAACCCTTACCCACATAAGGACTACTTGCATGAGTAAAGGTTTGGAGGATCAGATGATGATTCTTGTCTTGCAGCATTGCTAACTCTCACAATTTCATAACAAGACTGGCAATATTTGGAGTTTCATTTAAGGGTTTTCGTGAATTTCTCATTTCTGTCTTTCTCCTTGTAAAGTTTTGTCCTTATCCAAAATGGCCACAACCTCCCCTCACTGTCAAAGAAACTGAAACCACAGACTTCCCTCAGCAAAATGGCCATCAAGGCCTATAATTTTTACTTGTCCTCTGCAAGTGAAGATGGGGCTGTCCCCAGCAAAGATGGATATGATCTACTATTATTTTTGGTGGGGTGTGAAGGCAGGATAGCCTCAGGGAAGTTGGTGGCCCCTTGTGCACTATGAGAAGGACAGGCAGGGGACAGGAGAATGTAGAATAACAGGGAATGAGTCTGCAGGAGAGCTGGGAGGAAGAACTATATCAGGAATCAGGACAAAAACAGTGAGGATTCAGAAGAGTGGGAGGAGCAGGAGGCCGACAGAGAGTGGCACAGGGGAGCATGGAGGGAGCAGGAGGCTGACAGAGGGTGGTGCAGAGGGAGCAGGAGACTGACAGAAGGTGGTGCACAGGAGTATGGTATGGTCGAGAGGAAGAGCATGATGGGTAAGAGACTGAAAGGAAAGGGAAGGGAATATTACTCCAGGGGGAATTCTGTGCCACTGTGCAATGTAGAATTTGTGCAGAATTAATGTTCTGTGCAGAATTTAATTTTTCTCTGCAGAATTGGTGCTACTGAGCTGATGGCCACCACTAGGGGTCGCTGGACCCAGCAGAGCCTGGCTCTCCAGCTAACAAATACAGAACACTGCCCAGGGGAGAGGAAAGAGGAGCTGGAGGGTTCTGGGCAGCTGCAGTTCCCAGCAAGTCCTGAAGGAAGGAGGCGGCATGCAGGAAACTCCATACAAGCCCAGGACCAACATCAGGTTCTTTCTCCCTCTGGCTCCCTGGGTTCTGTGTGGGTAAGGGATGCAGGTGTCTGGGCTGGGGGAGGGGGGGTGCCCCACACCTGGGCTCTGGGGTGTGTGTGCAGGCATCCGAGAGGGGCAGAGTTTCCCCCAAGGCGTACCCAGCTGACATATGTGACACACCTAGACTGAGGTGCTTAACAAAAGATAACAGAGAAACAGGAAACTGGGTTGTTGTAGGGGTTTCTTTAACTGTACTTCTGGGGGGAAGCTTTTTTGTTGTCTATATTGTTACAGAAGTACTTACTGACCGGTATTTTGAAATAAATTTCTGAAACTGGTGTGATTATACTGTGTTATTTTGACAAATAAAATATACAGAATTTTAAAATATTGTGTGCAGAATTTTTAATTTTTTTGCCCAGAATTCTCCAGGAGTAAAATATGGGTGGTAAGTGAATGGGGGGACCACACAGTGTGGAAGCCTGGAAGAAGAATATGAGTGGGTGGCTTGCCTGTCCTTTCTAGTTGGGGAGGTGGCTAGAAAGGGATAGAATGGCAGCTCCCCACACCTCAGGGAACAGGAGAGGGTAAGTGCAATCCTGTCCAAATAGTGAACAGGAAGGCCACATTTTTGTGTATGTATTTAAGGTTAAATTTTGACCCTGAGACGATTGCAGTTCACCTCGTACAATTACTGTAGTGCAATCTCTTTGTTGTGAAAGTACAACTTACAAATGTAGGTCTTTTTGTTACATAACTGCACTCAAAAACAAAACAATGTACAACTTCAGAGCCTACAAGTCCACTCAGTCCTACTTCTTGTTCAGCCAATTGCTAAGACAAACAAGTTTGTTTACATTTACAGGAGATAATGCTGCCCTCTTCCTTATTTACAGTGTCACCAGAAAGTGACACTTTTGTAGCTGGCAATGCAAAGTATTTATGTGCCAGATATGCTAAACATTCGTATGTCCCTTCATGCTTCCATGCTGATGATGCTTGTTAAAAAAATGTGTTAATTAAATTTGTGACTAAACTCCTTGGGGGAGAATTGTATGTCCCCTGCTCTGTTTTACCCACATTCTGCCATATATTTCACGTTATAGCAGTCTCGGATGATGACCCAGCACTTGTTCTTCATTTTAAAAACACTTTCACTGCAGATTTCACAAAATGCAATGAAGGTACCAATGTGAGATTTCTAAAGATAGCTACAGCACTCGACCCAAGGTTGAAGAGTCTGAAGTGCCTTCCAAAATCTGAGAGGGACGAGGTGTGGAGCACGCCTTTAGAAGTCTTAGAAGAGCAACACTCCGATGAGGAAACTACAGAACCCGAACCACCAAAAAAGAAAATCAACCTTCTGCTGGTGGCATCTGACTCAGATAATGAAAATGAACATGCATTGGTCTGCACTGCTTTGGATTGTTATCGAGCAGAACCTGTCATCAGCATCGACGCATGTCCCCTGTGATGGTGGTTGAAGCATGAAGGGACGTATGAAGCTTTAGCGCATCTGGCACGTAAATATCTTGTGACACCAGCTAGAATAGTGCCATGAGAACGCCTGTTCTCACTTTCAGGTGACATTGTAAACAAGAAGTGGGCAGCATTATCTCCTGCAAATATAAACAAACTTGTCTTTCTGAGCGATTGGCTGAACAAGAAGTAGGACTGAGTGGACTTGCACGCTCTAAAATTTTACATTGTTTTATTTTTGAATGCAGTTTTTTTGGAACATAATTGTACATTTGTAAGTTCAATTTTCATGATAAATAGATTGTACTACAGTATTTGTAATGGGTGAATTGAAAAACACTATTTCTTTTGGTTTTTTACAGTGCAAATACTTGTAATCAAAAATAAATACAAAGTGAGCACTATACACTTTGTATTCTGTGTTGTAATTGAAATCAATATATTTAAAATGTAGAAAACATCCAAAAATATTTAAATAAATACTATTATATTATTGTTTAACAGTGCGATTAATCGCGATTAATTTTTTTAATCGTGCGATTAATCGCAATTTTTTAAAAATTTCTTGACAGCCCTATTTTTAAGCCAATCACATGATTTGTTAGTATCTGACCCATGATTTTTGGGGCTGATGATACTGTACTGACATTTCCTGGATGGATTTTGGTTTGTTGCTGGTGCTGTGTTATTTTTCGTACTCTCATGGGTTGCTATATGTAATGTGAAAACTAAGAAATGTAAAATAAAAGAAGTATTTTGAAAAAAAAATAACATGATGCCCATTATGCCATTCAGACCCAGCCCTACAAGGTGTTGCACTCCCCCTAAGCAATGATGAGAGCAGCCTCAACTCCTTGTGAAGTCTGTAGCTTGGGTTAGTTTTTTTGTACGCACAAGTATTTCAGGCAATGTACTAATATAATTAATGGGAAGGAGAAGTTACATGGTACTGGGGAGAAAAGTGTTCATACTTCAGTTTAAATAACAATGTAACGTTGGCATCATCAACTAAAAAGTTACAGCTGCTTCTTATTTTCTTCTTGATTACAAAAGCCATTGTTTTTGCATGGAGAAGAGAAAACAGCTATCAGAAACAGCTTACAAATGACAAAAACATATTCTGCTCTGGCTGATAAAGGAATGACTAAGGCGCCAATCCTGCAAGTGGCTGTGCAAGGCCAGACACCTGCACCCATGTGGAGCACCACTGAAGCCTATGGGAATCCCCCCTACCCGCTTCTCCACAGTCAATTGCTGGACCAGGGCCTAAGAAGCTAGATCTTCACTGAACAGCCAGAATGAGGCACTTGTTTGAACCAAAAATGCCATAACCAGAGATCCATATATGGGCCCAATCCTGCATTTATTCCCCACACAAAAATTCCTATTAACAAGCAAAATTATCTCTTCATTATGCTCAGACCTAATTGCTGTTTAAAATAAAGATATCATTTCTTTCTCCAAATCCCCTTTAAATCCCTTCTCCCTAGTTAAGTAAATGGGATTTTTACATGCAGGAAATGCAGGAGTCAATCACTTAGGCTACATTTCCAAACAATGTGTTTTAAACAAGCAATTTGTATAACAAAGGATAAAACTGCATGCACAAGAAAACAATGATTTTGACAAGGAATATGTAAGCACCCAGTGCAATTGAAAATAAGGGATTTTCATTGTCCAACTGTTTATCATAAGGTATTGCCTCCAGTTTCATATACATCCTGCTATCAGATAAGAAAGAAATTTTTATGCATATAATTGCATATTGATCAACCCCCACTGTATTTGCAGATAAATACATTTTTGTCATTTGACCTATGTAAACAGTTTCTAATAGTGCTTTCCTCCTCTTCATTCAAAACAATGGCCATTGTAATCAGAAGAAAATTAGCAGCTGCTGAAAGTTTCTATTTAACAATGCTGAGACCAAACTGTAATTGAAATGAAAACATGAACTTCCCCCACCCTTTAACTGTCTCCCTATTAATATTAGGCCCCAATATCCTGCAAACATTTAAGTACGGCCATAACCATTGAAATCAACGAGACTGCTCATGAGAGTAAAGTTAGACATGTACTTATGGGTTGGGGCTATAGTTTGTAAAATGTCTGAGATTTTTGCTCCTTGAGACTTCCAAACTAATGTAGTAGCCGCATAAAAACATCTTCTCTCTCTTTCATATTTTCCTTTGTATAAAGTATTTTCAGTTACAAAGCCCATCACAAGCCAAATATGAAATAAAAAGGACATTTCTACACATCTTGTTCAAGCCAAGACCCACTCATTAACTCCTCTCTCATCTCCACTCTTAAAAACCACACGTTCCTGTGGCTGGGCTCCTGCAAAATCATCAGGAAATTCTGCACTGGCTGATTCCTTCACACAGAAATATACTAGTTCTTGAGGCAGTCTTGTCTAGTGGATTGAACATGGGACTAGGAGCTTCTGTTTTCTAGCCCCAGCTCTGCAACTAACTTGTGGTCTTTGGCATTTCTTTTTCCCATCTGTAATATGGGTGTAATAATATTTAATTTACCTCCCCTGCCTTCCGCACAGCATTAAGATTAAGGCCTGTCAGATCATCACCATCAAACATGCATAATCTACTAAGGACCATACACCCCTTTGCATGTTGATGGAGAATGCTCGGGTGTATTTGTCTATCCTGGCATCATGGCCAAAGAGCATGCACCACTGATTTGAATACAATGGCCAGCTGAAGCAAGGCCAGATTTCTGTGAAATTATGACATTTTGCACAAAGTCAAACCACTTTCTGCTCAGGATTTGGCACTGAAAGCGCATATTGACTGCCTCAAGCCACTCCAAGTCTGCCAGGAACAGGGTCCAGGTTTCTGACCCATATAGCAATACAGGTAGTACACAGGTTTTGATAGATCCTGATCTTTGTCTCAACGCAAAGACGTTTTTGTGTCTGTAAGCGAGACATGGATGGTGAGACCTATTCGTCAAAGAACATCTGGTTTACTGTGACCATTTGAACTCTGCTTGCAGCCTAGGTAGATGAACTCATCAACACTTTCAACTGTACTTGACCCCATTTGGTGGCTCAGCTTCAAGGTTCTTTCATGAGATGTTTAACCCCAGAGTGCAGGCAGCATCGTGGAGACCCAGAAGTGTGGGGCTGAAACTCTCTGACTTCTCCATAAGCAGGGCAGCGTTGTCGTCTTAGTTTTGATCAGCAAACACTTCTTGGCCAACCTTGATTCTGACATGTGGAGTGGCAAGACCTAATATCCAGTGAGTGTCAGAGAAACAGTCCAAATGTAGCTGCTTCTGCTTTCAGAAGCTTCAGGGGATAGTGGCATCATCAGTTTCAGTCTGCTGTGCTTCCTCAGTCTTCCCCATGGTATTTAAGATCAAGGTTGCAAGAATAGAGGCAATGCCTAGGGGTGTTGGCCATTTGTGGCTGAGTGCCTCCTTAAGGAGTTCTCCCAGATCACTATCCTTTTTGGTCCTGAGGGAATCTGCAGCAATATTATTGGATTTAGGGATAAATGGTATTTTTTTCTTTCATCCCTCTTGGTTCCATATGATCTTATTCCAGGAGTACCTGCAGGATTGTGGAGGGTGTCCATGAATTGTGATCATTAAGTCTTATTTAGTGTGTCTCTAGTCACTGGTGTGAAGAGTGCCTGGAAAAGTGAGCGTAGCTCTACCGTATGCCAACAGCATAAGGCAAGGTAGCGTGTGGAGTACTGGTAGCTGCTCCAGTGAAAGATGATGGTAGAGTGCACTTTGCAGGAGAGGAGGCAGCAATGGGGCAGGTTGAATGTTTATTATTTATTATTATTATTTGTATTACTGTAGGAGGTAGCAGCTCTAGTCATGGACTAGGAACCCATTGTGCAGTGTACAACCACGGAACAAAAGACTTAATCTGTTTATCTTCTGTGACTGATGGTTCCCTACATGAGGAAGTTTATGGGGAATGATCTCACAATGGGCTACCCAGAGCTAGTAGATGTTTTAAATATTTTAGCATTGATGCTGAGTTCATTGGCAAGTAAACTGTGCAAAAGGCAGTTGGGTATTTCACGAGAGAGTGTTGCCTTTTCTGTCCATAGCCACTTTAAGACCATCCCACCCACCTAGATGTAATCAAGCAAATGAACAGTAGTTCTTTTCCAGTTAAGAGCTGGCTCAGTAATATTCATGTTCCTAAACAAATGGCATTAGTTTTCAGAGGTACTGAATACTCACAGCTCTCACTGAAGTTGAAATATTTGAAAATCCATCCACGTATTTAGGTGTTTACCTTTAGGTACCCAAGTCTTAACAATTAAGACCAATCAAATCAATTTTTGATTTCTACAAATACAAGAGTTTAAAAGGTTAATTTTATTGAAAAAATACTAAGGAAAATCACTTTCCTCACTTAGAAATGATGAAATCATCATTTTAAAATTTTGTCCAAAAATTTTCACCAACAATTTGCACATACCAAATGTTAGCCCTTTACATTTTCTTAAAACCAGTTTATGGTACTGTCTTCTTAAAAAGCAGGTGGTATAATGGAACTTCAGACAGACCTTTACATCCAGTTTTGCTAGTGGATGTCCCTGTATAAATATGTAGTGATGACCTTTCTACCTTTGCTGTCAACAAGAGGCTATTATTTTGTTCTAGTTCTTTAAACTCAAAGGCATGCCACACCTATTCAGCAATTGTCAACAGTTTACTATAATGATTTCACATCTCCACATTGATAAAGCTTGTGGTGATTTCTTATTAAAGTTTCTTTAAAGACATCCTGGCTGGAAGCTGATAAATTTAAATAAATGTTTTGGAAAAAACTGTACATAAGTAATTAGGCTAGAAGTCTGCCATTTCAGCATTTTCTAATCTTTTAAGACCAGCTCCTGCTCCCATTGAAGTCAATGGCAAATTTCCCAATCTTTTAAATTGGAGCAGAATTAAGCTCTTAATTTACAGTACACATTGTTTTAAGACTTAAATATCCAATGAAAGTTTTAAGAACGGTATCTTCTTTTCCTATTCTGCACAGCTATATTGTTGATTAAAACAGTCATACAAGTGAATGTGCTGCATTTGAAGAATATTGCAACAGACATGGAGGCAATGATGCCTTCTTGAATAGTAGAAAGCAAGGGCCTGCTCCTGCTCTTATTTATGTGGTGACAAAACTCCCACTGACTTCAGCAGGAGCAGGTAAGGCCATAAGACTTATTTGCTGTTTTACATTGGGGCCTATCAGCTTGGTTCTGATCTTACAGAAGGTGTGAAATGCTAGCTCCACTGAAGTTAACAGCAATGCTCCCACTGACTTCTCTGGAGCTAGGATTTCACCCTTGGTGTAACACCATTGACTTCAATGGAGTGAGTTCCAGACAGTTCACATCAATGTACGTGAAATGAGAATCAGGCCCTATGTGTTCTTTTAAGCTATATCTAAAAAGTAGACAACATTCGCTATATGTGGGATAAACATTTGATTAAAATGTTATCTTAGGATTTAACACTTCTGGCCAAATTCCCCACTGGAAAACAATGGTGCAACCCTGCTGACTTCAACGGCACTGTGCCCACATACCCCAGGGATTAGTTTTGCCCTTTATCCTTTGGAAAGCTGTAATGTTTAAGTTTTCAAACATAAATCTCATTTTGAAGGATATATTTTCCTTGTTCCAGCATCCAATGTTAAAATAACAGATCAGTTATATTAATTCAGGCCATGTCAATATTGCAGATTCTGAATTGTTCAATGTTTCTGTATTACTTCATTTTAGCACACCATGCATTCTGGAAATGAAAAGGACCTTCTAAGGCATTCAAATATTTATCAATTTCAGTTCTAATTAAAACATTTACAATACCTACATATTCAAAGGTTTTATTTGTGTTTTACAACTATTTGTTTATATCAGAGTAGTGGTTTTTATTCCTAATTATATTTTATTAATCTTTTAAATAAAATTAAAGTTATATCATTGTATTAAAGAAAAAACAGAGAAGTGTTGTAAGATTCTTCTAAAAACTCATATAGTAACCTAGTCACAGAAGCGGACTAAGAGCTGGATTAATATTATTTCTTAATAATGGATACATGGGGGCAGATCCAGTTGAATGATCTAGCCCTAAAACAGCAAAAGAAAAAAAAAAAAGGAAGTTTAGCCATTAAAGGATAGGTCCAAAGGAGCAAAGCAGTTCTAATAATTTCTGTGAAGAGATGAATAAATTTGTGTTATACTCCCAGCCTCTGACAAAGACATTAGAGAATTTAACTGGAAAACTCAACTAGAAATAGTCTTCCTATGTATGAATTACTATATAATATTTAAAAGCAATATAAAATTTAAAAATATGTATAACTTATAAATAAATATAAATATATATAAATAAACCAGAGGAATATCCACCGCACCTATATTTATTGGTCAGACACTACAATTGAATTTGGTCAGCCACTTTTTTTTTTTAAGATCTATTCTGATGCCAGATAGCCTAGTCTTACTTGTATGGAAGTGACTGAGGTTATTGTAACACGCTTCTATTTATTGTAAGTAGGAGCTCAACTGGAACTGATACGTGTGATCATTGATTGATTGCCTGTCTGCCTGCCTCTGCATAGTGGACAGACTCTCTGTTTCCTTTCAAGTACAGAAAGATTCACAAAACAAAGCTAAATGTTCTAAAATTCTTCAATGAACAGTACATATGAGGTGTCTGCTTTCTATCACACTATTATTAAAATAATGTAACAGTCTGGTTTTAAACAAGAAAATTTAAAGTCTACAGTTTGTGGCCAGATTCTGCTCTACTACATATGTGCAAATCTACAATAAATTATTCACTTTAGTTGTTTACTTCAGTTACACAAGAGTGAGGTTGGAATAGGCCTACAGGAACTCATCTAAAACAAGCAAATTTCTGAAGAATGAAGTATAATTGTATCTTCAGTGACATTACTATGGATTTACACAAGTATAAATGACAGCAGAATTTGGCTCTTTGCCTTTTAACTTCTCCATTGTGCCTGAATATGACATGCATCTCTTTAAACAAGCAATTTTTCAAATACTTTGGATCTGATTCTAATTTCACAGAAATGTAAAACAGGAGTGTAAAATCCGGCTCCGTATATGTTGCAATAGATATAAACAAATTAGGATGAGTTAAAGTTTGAGCTTTAGCCTTAACTGTAACTTAGTTTGACAGAATACTATTTAACATAGTTTTCTGATTAACTCTCCTTGTTTATATTATAAGCAATTATTTTTAATTCAATTACTTGACTGTTTAAATATTAAAACATTTCTAAAAATGTAAATTCATTCAGTACATTACAACAGTGCCTACAATGCTATTAAGTGTAGAAGTATAAACACATTTAGAGTAAGCATAGTAAAAGTCTTTTTGAAAAGCACTTGGGCCAGACCCAGAAAGATACATAGACTCCTAATTTCCATTGAATGGGAGTTAGGTGCCTAAAAGCCTTTGAGGATCTGGGCCTAAATGTCTAATAATTATTTCTTTTAAATTCATTTCACCTAGTTCAGTACACATTTTCTAAAAAGTTGGGATACAAGAATATAAAATGATTTTCACCAATCTGAGTCTTTCAAATGATAAAAAAAATCAATCCACAACAACAAAAATATAGGAACGAAATGTTCAAAAGGGACTTATAGGAGGTACTTGCCCAGCCTCCACTTAAATACCTCGCAGTTGGGCATCTAACTCCATTAGGGCCCATTGAAAATCCCAGATCCTCATTCCCCTGGAGAGACCTTGCAGGCCAACTTTCATCCTAGAACAACATTTTTACATTCAAGTTAAAAGTCTGTGCTAATTTATTTGGGTTTCAGAGTAACAGCCATGTTAGTCTGTATTCGCAAAAAGAAAAGGAGTACTTGTGGCACCTTAGAGACTAACCAATTTATTTGAGCATAAGCTTTCGTGAGCTACAGCTCACTTCATCGGATGCACATCCGATGAAGTGAGCTGTAGCTCACGAAAGCTTATGCTCAAATAAATTGGTTAGTCTCTAAGGTGCCACAAGTACTCCTTTAATTTATTTGGGGCCACTCACTCTAATTTGTTGAGTAAGGCACACATGATTTCTAGTTTTGTTTATTTTGATTCAGAAATGCTGGCATAAATGAAACATTAATGGAATTGTTGGGTGCTTATGATGCCATTATACCTGTTCTGATAAATAGAATGTTATATTACAGAATTCTGAATTGCTGAAAGAAGTTGTAATTTAAATTGCCCAGCAATAAAAATTGTTATACAATCTAGTTAAATAGTTCATACAATACAGTGACTATTGTATTATAATAGTAAACCACTTAAGGAGGCAAAGTCTGCTGCTAGATGCGTGCGTGTGGCTCCTATTGAATTCGGGTCATACTGTGAGATCAATATAGACGTAAAAACTGCTGATTCTTTACAATGGAGGGGATTAGTGCCACGGTAATCCAAGTATTACATCGCCCCAACACTTCAGAAGTAGGTTTCAAGATGAGAAGGGGGATGATCAGAAATCGTTCATCTTCAGGAATATGTATTATACACTTTGACAAACATTTGGTTGAGGAAAGTAACATTTTAAATTAAAGGAAGTATAACCTGTTTAAAGCTTCTTGCCCAAATGTATATTGCTTGGTGACATTATACATAAAATGGGGTAACATTTGCAAAGGTGCCTAAGTGATTTGAGAGCCTGAGTCACATTTTTAAAGGTACTTCGATGCTTTTGAAAAATGTTACCCTTGGCCTATAAATACAGCTGCAATGGAATCATAGAAATGTACGGCTGGAAAGGACCTCAAGAAGTCATGAAGTTCAGCCCCTTGTGCTGTGGCAGGACCAAGTGAATCTTCTAGACCATCCCTGACAGGTGTTTGTCCAACAGGTTTTTAAAAACTTCCAATGATGGAGATTCCACACCCTTCCTTGGAAGCCTATTCCACAGTTTAACTATCCTTATAGTTAAAAAATTTCCCCCTAATGTCTAACCTAAATCTCCCTTGCTGCAGATTAAGCCCATTACTTCTTGCCCTGCCTTCAGGACCACAGAGAACAACTGATCACTGTCCTCTTTATATAGGTGGCACAAAAAGTAAATAAGTCTTTTGATTATTGAGCTCCTCCACTCCTCCATTAGGGCAGAGGTGGCCAACCTGTGGCTCCAGAGCCGCATGCAGCTCTTCAGAAATTAATATGCGGCTTCTTGCATAGACGCTGACTCTGAGGCTGGAGCTACAGATGCTTTCCAATGTGCTGTGGGGTGCTCACTGCTCAACCCCCTGCTCTGCCCCAGGTCCTGCCACCACTCCAGCCCTTCAAGGCCCCTGCCCCTTCCCCCAAGCCTGCTCCTCCCCACTCCCCACCAGAGCCTCCTGCGCACTGCAAAACAACTGATTGCCGTGGGGAGGGTGCGGGAGGTGCTGATTGGCGGGGCTGCTGGTGGGCGGGAGGCTCTTGAGGCTGGAGGGGGATAGCGGATGGGGGGCTGCTGACGTATTACTGTGGCTCTTTGGCAATGTTCATTGGTAAATTCTGGCTTCTTCTCAGGCTCAGGTTGGCCACCCCTGCATTAGGGAGAGGTTGCCAGTTGGACAAGATTTAGATTGGGGGGAAGCCCTGTTGGTGGTATCTTCTCAAAGTAAATCCACAAGAAAATCTCATAAATTAATGTAGAAACCTTATTCATTCCTGGCCAGGAGAGGGGGTGCAGAAGGAATGGGAGGGATTGGGGAAGCAAAAAAAAAAGTACAAAGGTGGAGGGTAAAATAATGGCAGCATAGCTTCTGGGGTAGACTAGGAGTAGTTCAGGAGAACTACTCTGTGTAGATGCCCTGATAAGCCCTGAATTGTCTTATGGTGTTGGGACATCAACTAAACTGGAAGACAGCATGCCCTGCCCTATCTTTGACCCAAACCCTCTCCTCTAAAGGAGACAATGAGTCAGGAATTCCACAAGTTTCCCACATATCTTTTCGTCATTTGTGGACTTTCCATAGGAGGGAATGAGATAGCTCTTTGGAAAAAAAACTTGGTCCCATGAAGTCATTAGGAAACTAATAATCAAACTAGCCATCTTACTGTGTTAATTTCCAAATAAAAGGATCTTATAGAAGGATGTGGAAAAATTGGAAAACGTCCAGCGGAGGGCAACAACAATGATTAGGGGACTGGAACACATGACTTATGAGGAGAGGCTGAGGGAACTGGGATTGTTTAGTCTGCGGAAGAGAAGAATGACGGGGGATTTGATAGCTGCTTTCAACTACCTGAAACGGAGTTCCAAAGAGGATGGATCTAGACTGTTCTCAGTGGTAGCAGATGACAGAATGAGGAGTAATGGTCTAAGTTGTGACCTCCTGAGGTCCCTTCCAACCCTGATATTCTATGATTCTATGATGATCAATGGTGGAAACAAGATAAAATTTTGTGTAAACAAAAAGGCTAGTCATACCAAATGAATAAACAGAAAATAAAGATTTACTATGAGTTTTTCCCTTTATTACAGACTCTTAAGTACCTTACTCAGAAATACACC
>NC_134238.1:45218870-45241370 GCF_965152275.1 Natator depressus | reverse complement strand
GGGGCTCAGCTGATTACTCATACAAATAGACTGCAAACTCCACCAGGAGAAGCTGTTTCCAGAGATGGGTTTCTCGCATTGACAGGGCTGCTTCTCCCAGGATTCTGTGTCCTGCTGTTCCCACTTTGTCCTCCATCAATCACACAATTGTGGCCGGGATGTTTTATAGAGTCACTTAATATCCCTGCCTTCATCTCTATTCACTTAGAGAATGATCTGCCATAAGGGCTAAAGGCTTTTGCAGGATGGGATCGGAGACAAACCCGGGCCACAATAGCGCTGGTGGAAAACATGGCAAATCAGACACTGCCATGCTTTCTGATGCTAATAGAAAAGCCATGGGATATTACAATACCAGGCAGGCTGTGATTTAAATGTAGTCCCACCATTATCCTATTGTCCAGTGTATTAAATCATCCCTTCTAGATCATATGCTGTTAGAAGAAGAATGGTGGGGGCGGGAGGGAGAGAACTATTTGGAACACAAGTTCTATGGTAACCTACCATACACGGTGGATTTGGGGGCACAATACAAAACAAGACGCATCTTCTTGCAATGGCCTATCACGTTTATATATTCCAGTTCTAAAACGGGTCCTTTCGCCCTAGTTAATGTGTATTTCTCAGAGTTATGCTAGCCCACCGAGAAAGAGAAAACTTCAAATAGCGTCATCCAGGTATCATCCCGCCTTCTATAACAGCGCATTTCAAAGCTGGAGTCCAACTGGATGCAAAACTGCATCTTCCTGATGAATTTTAAAGACAGATGAAAGAATTACAAGGTATCACTGTTTAAGTGCCTCATCTACAAATTAGATTGCTACACAATTAATCAGAAAGTTAATTAATGAGCAAGTTACTAATTAGGACATTTAAAACCGGTGTTTATAGTGTCTTAGTTAAAAAAAAAACTATGTAGCTAATTGGCCCATACACTGATTTCATAACTCATAACCAAGGTTAAAATACTACTGATGGATTATTTATTATATACAAAAGTAATTATGTCACTATTATATTAACCGCATCTTACCTGAATCAATTTTATCCTCATTTTTAAGGCTGATATTCCTGAAATAGATGTGTACTACATGAAGGATTCTAAAATAGAATTAAAGTGCCTCTTTTAATAGACAGCTGAACACTTGGGATGTAACTTCAGTGGCGACAGTTAATGTGTTGATATAGACGCACAATAGAAATATTTACATTTGCATACCCTTACATTCAAGGATGTAGGACTTTACAAAAACAAGTTACGGGACCAAGGTTGGGCAGATATGCTTTTGTGGTCGTTGTATTTTCCCCCAAAATTTGAGAACATTTCGTATGATATCACTAAGCATAGCTTCATTTTTAAAATAGTAAACGTCATATAGAACAGCATCTTTCTAAGGGTTTTGTGTAATAAACGTGCTTTCATTAAGAAACGTGGGTGACTGTGCACACACACTAAATACTTGTTTCAGAGAAAATGTCATGTATTGTTTAGTGTACGGAGTAATCCATGCAGTTACCATATAGGTAGTCGCAGACATGATAAACCCTATTGTCAAAGTCCCTAAATACTGATTTATGCTGGGAACTATAATGGCTCAGGTATATGCACATTTTAAAGCTGCCTGATTCATACCCTCCATGATATCTCCCCCCTCCTCTTCCCACCGCTTTTCAAAGGTCATTCGCACACTACACATTCGGCTCTACTCTTAAACTCGCATAAACCAAGAAATTCGGAATTCAGGCGGAACCTTTATCCTTAATTCACCCCTCCAGCCTATGCTGAGGTTTACCAGCCTGTCTATTTTGAAGTTCACCATCCCTTTTACCATGGAGACTTCACAAAATGGATGCATTTACATCACAGGCTCTGCAACATCTAGACACAACTGGCCAACTAAGACAAGATCAATGTTAACTCTAAGTTAGTTTAAAGCCCATTCATCGGGGTTTGTGCCTGATGTGTTTGCTTACCTAGAAAGTAATATACTCAGGCACTATTGGCTGTTCAATTAAAAGAGAACCTTTTTTCCCCCGAAGGCCATGGCCTTTAGCAATAATCAAAGCAGATCTTTAGCTGCTGCGTGCAGGTGCAATAATACACAAAACTACTCTTTGTAATCTCCTTTTCAATAGTGAGGAGTACATATAGGTAATTTTAATGAAGAGGTTCCTGTACCACATTATTAGCAATAAATCTACACCACTCTTTGTTGGTTAAAATCATTATCATCATCATCGCTATCATTACTGAACTCATTATTCTTGTGTTACTATCAGAGTAGATTTATGATAATACCCACCATCACGCCTGAGTTAAAGAAGGTGTAAAGGTTTGATTAATAGCTGCTTTCACGTTTTAATACTCGACATTTTCTCACATTTTTTATAAATAAGGATCATGATAATTACAGGAGGTAATTACTGCTTTTGTTATAAAGTGTCTGATTAGGTACATATGCATTTTTTCTAAAAATAATAATAATAACAACAACAATCCAGTAGACACAATAAGTTCTTGTAACGAGGCGGTAAAGTAGACCTGAAAAACAATTAGCGATTTGTTCAGTCATAAAGACACTTTAAATTAATAATACATGCTAACAAAAAGAAATACAAAAAAGCGCATTTCATTATATTTACCTAGGGGTGCATAAATATAACAGCTGGGATTGGAGAAAAGGGGGAGTCACCTTTTCACCTGCATGAACCCTAATATGCAGCCACACAAAATAACAACCTCTCTGTTCCTTTCATCAAGCTTAGGGAGCGTGTGTATGTCAATTGCCCATGGAATGAACCAGCTAGATGTTTGAGATACAGGCATAAAGATATTACGATACTGTCTTCAAAACGTCAGTTTGTCTTTGCACATACACGCACACGCAGATCTAAAATCCAAAATAATCTGTCAACCATCCTTGCACTGAATTACCTAGAGAGAGCAGCCCCTGGCTAAGAGCACACACACTATCTGTCCCTTAAAGGTTATACGCCGCTCTGCCTCGCTTTGTCTTCCTCGTGCCCTTTCCTGGCAAAAATGGAGACATCACATCCTTGCCCAGCCCCGGCTCAGTATTTATGAAGGTTTTCTGACAAATAGGCAGGCTGGCCACGCATGGGTAGCTGCCTTCATTCCGCACTTGGCTTGTTTACATAGGACCAGCACCATTTCCACGGATTAAACAAATCACAGCGAGAAGGAGACATTTATAATCCGCCAACGAGGCCACAGGCAGTTAAAAAATGTCTGTGTATGTGTGTGTGTGTATGCTGTGAGAAAGAAAAACAAATGTCCATGTCCGGGGAGCTGACCTTCCTCTGAGAGGGTAACTCAGGGGATGTAGATAGAAATATGGTCCATAAAATATGTTATATAATTCAATATTGTGTATGTAATTATAATTATAGACGATAGCTGATTAGATGTACATAAACTTTGCATTTTTATATAGTTTCTTTCACCCGAGGATTTCAAAACTCCCTACAGGAGTGGCTATATAAATCTCCTTTATAAACACAGTGATATATATGCACACAGTCACTGGATATGAACTGTGGAGGGACATATCCTTAGCTGGTGTAAATTGTCCTCTCTTTCTCGACTTGAATGGAGCTATGACTTAGTGTACGGATCTGCCCTATAGACACGGTCCACGTTCTCGCAAGAGGCAAAATTCCCACTGCCATTAATGGGCGTTCTGACCCCGAAAAGCCTGAAAAGAAGCGTGCTCTCGTGAGTGCGTGTGTGATGTGTGAGTAAACCAGTATTCATCCACAATTCATATGCATAAGACTCAGCTGCAGGGTAGGGGAGTGTGAGTGACAGCGAGAGAGAAGGAGTGTGAGTGCAGTATCAAAATGTGGGTGTGCACGTGAAATGTGTGTGCCATTGTGAGAGTGCACGCGTCTGTCTGTCTGTGTGTCAATGGGATTATATCCAATTCCAACCCAGTTAATTTCACCTCTCTTCTCTTCCTTCACCCGGAAGTGTAAATTTAAAACGAATGGGTCTAAGTGGAAGGTATTTTTCAAAGTAAAAACCGCATTTTATGATCTCTCCCTCCCCCCTCGCCCTCTGTCTCTAGCTGGAGGAAGAGTGATGGTGCTGGGGAAGGAGCTCTAGCTGGAAATGTTGCCCTTTTATCTTCTGTCAGCTTTCAAGACAGTTGGCGGCTGCTGCTGCTGCTCCTCCTGCAGCTGGGGGTTTTATGACACACGTCACCCACCCCGGGCAGCAGGAGCAGGAGGGAGAAATTCCCTACAAAACAGCAATGGTTTCGGGAAAAAAATATTGAATAAATCCCCTTTTAATTTATTTGATCATTCCACATTACGGGGCTATGAATTGCTCAAATTTGATAACAAGTACTCAATTCAACTCATTATGTAAGTTAAATTAGACTTCGATAAAATTTCAGTGGCGCGCAGTGGTTCCTCGAATGAAATGTAATTTGTGCAAGAATTTGTTGTATCTGTCACAAATATTTCCAATTAGCGGCCCTAATTATTTGATAGTTTCTGCAATTATGGCTTAAACGGGTGAATTTGGGACTGTGGAGGACCCTAATTGGCCTAAATTTGATATTTTGCATATTTGCATAATGAGGAAATTGGTAGAAAATTGTGTTCATTCATTTGTGAAAAATCCTATGAATTTTATGAATTTGAAAGCTCTGTTTGTGCAGACTGTGACTTTGCTTGCTGATCCCTGAGGGGCTGGCGCTGAATGCCTGAACGGGCGGCGCGCCAACTTCTCCACACTGAGGAGAGACCTGGGGAGGGGAAGGAGGGAAGAAGAGCAGCGGAAGAAACAACAGCCTCTGCGCATGCGCGCTACTGCAAGCCGCTCGTCTGCTGGGCTGCAGGGACGCAGAGCGTGCAAACTGGGGGCGGGAGGGCACCGCGTCCCCTTCTAGAAGGCAGCTGCGGTGGAACCTGTGTCCCTCTCCCACCCACGTGCCAGACGAGAAATGGGCCCAGTGCACCGGGTGGAAGGGGTGATTGTGGAGGGGGAGATGCTGAGATGATGCTAAGGGTGCGCTTGTTTAAATTACCGTGCCAAAGCGTCTCCTTTCGGGAGAAGTGTTTGATCTATTGCGCTGTCAATTTAAAGTGTTTAAAAGAGAAGCAAAAGCATAGATTTCAAGATGCTTGCCCGGCCCCCATTCATCATGCACCGGGGTTTCAAAAGTCTCGTGCTTTTGCGGTAGTTAACATCTCAACTCTCTGGCACTGAAATTTAGATCAGGGAAATAGCTGCGCAGTCACAGCCTAGTGATTTAAAATGGGAGCTCCTGTGAAAATGAGGGAGAAACACACATTTCGTAGGGCTACTGTTTCCTTTGGGTTTAGGGCCCAAACGCACACTTTTAAAGAAAGTTTCCTCTGCGCTTGGACGTAGAAAGCTGCCAGTTTCACGAGGATTTGAACAGAAAACGTTAACATAAAATATCCTCCCGGCAATTGATGGGAAAATATAGGACCATCGAAAGAGCTGGCCATTCAATTCAGCTGTATTGCAGATTTCCTTTATTTTTAGCAAGACAGGCAGAGGAAACGCAACGTCCACCACGCTGGATTTTCTCCTTTAAGCCCAGAATGGCGCTAACCCCTGTTTTTCATAAACCTTCGCTGTGCACAAGTAGAACAAATGAGTTCACAAGAGTTGCAGATAACGAAAGGGGAATACGAGCTCTTCCACTACACACTTTTACACACTTCAGCTCTCGATTGTAACTTCGGTTGGCTAGCACTTCCCCCACCGCCATCGACGTGTACCATGGGAAGCTGTAAGAGACTCCAAATGCTGAAGTGCTTTGTTCCACAGTGCATTTTCAGTAAAGGTCTAAATAAATTCAGCTCCCTTTCATGCAGCATTCGTGTTTGGCTTCTAAAGCCAATTCGGCTGGGTTCGGGATAGACTCTCCATTAAAGAATACAATGCACACAATGAATGTGGACATTGTGTACGTGGAATTACTGCTCAGTGTTTGGTTTAATTTTCTTTTCTTCGTATTGTGTGAAGGGTGAGGACGATGTCATTATTCCGCGTATGTTTACATTTAACCTGCTCTTGTGGCTTTTCGATCTCACCGCTCAATTCTTCCCCGTGTCCACATTTTCCATCCCTACTGTATTTATGCCCGATCCACGCGCAGGCAAAACTCGACTTTAATTCTCTTGGGAGTTTTGCCTGCGTGAAGATGGCAGCAGAATTTGGAATAAGAAAACACATACAATATATTCAGAGTAGAAAAAGATGAGATTATTTTTGGATGGCTCCTCGGATTGTGCTATTCTACCACAGGAACCAAACAGCTAAACAAGAGCTGTGTGTTTTGAACCGTGTTCTAGCCCATGTAGTTAATATGGAAAAGTAATTAAAACATCTCCGTGTTAGAATTTAACTTAAATTCTATAAATCACTAGGCAAAGCTGCTCCCCTCCCAGTTTAATAACACGAGCCTTGTTAAAAGTTAAACAGCCAGGCTGTGCCACAACAATATTTTACTAGCATAAAATAGGACACTTGATCAAAAGCTTCCACCCGTAACTTCCATTGAAAAGGCACATAACACAGACAAAGGTGTAATGAGCTAAGGATGGAGTGTCCGGATGAACTATAGATTTTTTTGTTTTCCTTCCGGATGTAGTATAGTCTTTAAAATATACAGAGGTAGTTTAAAAAAGAATCTGTTTATCCCAAAGAGAGAGAGACAGCTTCCTTTTGGAGATTCTGAATGACGTGTTGACATGGCTGTGGTGTGTTTGGCGTACTTTCTATAATTATGCATTCACACTCTGTGGCATTTGATAATCTGCAATGGCCACCTTCAGAACTAATTGCATATCAGCCAACGCAGTAGCCCAAGTGCAATGATTCTGCAGTGAACTGAGCACCCTTAGTTCCTCTAAACTACTATTGGAGTTGTGGGCGCATAACAACTGGCAAGATCGGGTCCTACATTTGCATGGCAAAAAAAAAGTCATTAGATTGTTGTAATACAGTATTTATGCAAAAGGGAGAGTTTTAAACGTTTATATCGCCGCTGTTTTGAAAATCTATAGCAACTGCTGCTCATCATAATCATCATCAGAGCACATTATGGGCTAGCAAGCTGCAAAGTTTAGTTACAAACAAACAAAAACCACCACAAGTTGGTTTGTAACTCCAAAGCCCTTTGTTGTTCCCTGCTTGTTTATAAAGGTAGAAGACAAGCTTCCGGTCAGAGTGAATTTTGATAGGCAAGGTAGGAACTCCTGAAGACAAAGTTGATAAGGGGCTCAATGTAAAAAAATACAGTACTTTTTTGTTCATTTAAAATTAAGATTTTTCTGTACATTTTTAAAATTTACATTTTTTAATACATTTTGTAAACTTTTGTATAAGTTTATAAAACTGAAAGCATATAACATTTAGGAACTTACGTCACCACTCACATCTGCACATCATACTAGAAAGATGTTTACTTCTACGAACGTTAAACTTTAGCTTGTCATTTTTTTGCCCCTTCATTTTTACATTGGCACTACCACACATTTACCGTTATTCTACAGAGTGAATTTCTTCATTTCCAGTGGTGTGATATGAACTGCGTGGCACCTCGGTGAAACAGAAGTTTTTAATAGCTCCTCTCTTCTAGTGCTCAGGCGAGGTGTTGTAGCCTCAGCTTTGTTACTACTTTCTGCCTCTCTTATGTTTAGTCTTCCCTTTTCTACTCCTCCCTCCAATTTTTCCTCTCTTTTGCTTTATGTTCCTCTTTAGTTTATTTCCTCCCAGATATTTCAATCACATTCTAATTAAAAAGAACATTGACCTACCTTTAAAAAGTATGGCCATATTTGGACCCATGGTGCTTGAAGTCAATTTCAAAACTCCATTGACTTCAACGGGAGCAAGATGGTGTATCTGAGATACCAAGAAGATTCATTTTAACTAAAAATGAGTTAGGACACAAATGCAAAAAAACCCAACAAACAAACAAACAAACACACCCCCTCTCCAAGAATATTCACAATTCAAATCCCAGTGCTGCACATTTTCTTTGCATCTTAAACTCCTATCAAAGTTAGTAAGTCTTGTGTGGTCAAGGAATGTAAGATCAGATCCCCAAGGTTGATGCTGTCTTTATGTCACACCTGACTATACAGAGGGGTATATGTTTAATTTAAAGGTAGTCTATAAACCTTCTTGCTGAATTACCTTCCTTTTTCTCATGATGTGGACAACTGTTGCTTTTATCTGAAGCATAGTTTTTGTCCTCATGTTTCTTTTAATGGAAGGTTCTAAGAGGCTTATTTATTTGAGAGGCTACAATGAGTTCGTCAGTCAATCAGGACCAAAAGGCAATCATCTATTTAACGTACTTTAGATTATTGGGATACTACATGTATATGGTGTACCCAGTAGACTTGGACCTTGTAAATCTCTACTTAGTCTCAGTTCTGGAATTACACAGGATCAGCAATATTTAATACGCAGAAGTATTTTACAAATACAGAGTTTCAAAGCATAAATAGCATATTCTCAACTACTGCTGAAAACCAAGGGCAGTAACTTTGCAGGATTGGGGCCCAAGCTTGTAGAAAGCCTATTGTAGAATATGGAATGGAAGCCTGTAAAATATCACTTGAAAACAACCCCCGCAAAAAAAACATATTTCAGTTACAACTGGTTAAGGGAGTCTAAAATCAGAAAAAGGTGCTTCCTCTCCCATGACATTTTTATTTCTAAGCTTTTAAAACATCATTTTGTGTCTTGGCTGCTGCGCCGTCTCTAGTTATTTATGTAACCATAGTTCTCAGCAACTGTTATCTAAACTTTGTGAAGCTCACCAAGGAGGTAAAGCTCACAGGAGCAACATGAATATTTAAGATGCTGCCTTATAGCATGGCTGGAGTGCATTGTCTTTGGTTGCAATCTCTCCCAACTCTCTAAATGCAAGAATATAGACTTTTACATACGCATCCAGTCACCCTGCATCCAAACTAGCATACCCTCCATTAGATTTATCTTTGTTGTAATACAAACTCTGAGTATGGTATCTGCTCCCATAGCCTTTATTAAATAACTAAGGAGTGCAGAGTATGGTTCCACGGGGATTCACTATATAGAAATATCTGTGTTAATGTGACCTCCCACTTGTTAACTACTAAGATGTTTTTCACTTTATGCTATATTTTTGTAAAGTAGGAGTGGGGAGTGGTGAACCATAAGAAATTTCAGGAAGGCCTTTTCCAAAGGGTTCAGAGTAACAGCCGTGTTAGTCTGTATTCGTAAAAAGAAAAAAGAAAAGGAGTACTTGTGGCACCTTAGAGACTAACCAGTTTATTTGAGCATGAGCTTTCGTGAGCTACAGCTCACTTCATCGGATGCATAGCATATTGTGGAAACTGCAGAAGACATTATATACACACAGAGACCATGAAACAAAACTTCCTCCCACCCCACTGTCCTGCTGCTAACAGCTTATCTAAAGTGATCATCAAGGAAGGCCATTTCCAGCACAAATTCAGGTTTTCTCACCCTTCCCCCCCCCCCCCCACAGACACACATACAAACTCACTCTCCTGCTGGTAATAGCCCATCCCTCTTTGAAACCTCTCTTTATAATGCGCATGATAATCAAGGTGGGTCATTTCCAGCACTAATCCAGGTTTTCTCACCCCCCCCCCCCCCCCCCCACACACACACACCCCTCCAAAAACCACACACACAAACTCACTCTCCTGCTGGCAATAGCTCATCTTACAATGTGCACAGCAATAATCCAAGTTTAACCAGAACGTCTTGGGGGGGGGGAGGTTTGTAGGAAAAAAACAAGGGGAGATAGGCTACCTTGCATAATGACTTAGCCACTCCCAGTCTCTATTCAAGCCCAAATTAATAGTATCCAATTTGCAAATGAATTCCAATTCAGCAGTTTCTCGCTGGAGTCTGGATTTGAAGTTTTTTTGCTTTAAGATAGCGACCCTCATGTCTGTGATTGCGTGACCAGAGAGATTGAAGTGTTCTCCGACTGGTTTATGAATGTTATAATTCTTAACATCTGATTTGTGTCCATTTATTCTTTTACGTAGAGACTGTCCAGTTTGACCAATGTACATGGCAGAGGGGCATTGCTGGCACATGATGGCATATATCACATTGGTGGATGTGCAGGTGAACGAGCCTCTGATAGTGTGGCTGATGTTGTTAGGCCCTGTGATGGTGTTCCCTGAATAGATATGTGGGCACAGTTGGCAACGGGCTTTGTTGCAAGGATAGGTTCCTGGGTTAGTGGTTCTGTTGTGTGGTATGTGGTTGTTGGTGAGTATTCGCTTCAGGTTGGGGGGCTGTCTGTAGGCAAGGACTGGCCTTTCTCCCAAGATTTGTGAGAGTGTTGGGTCATCCTTCAGGATAGGTTGTAGATCCTTAATAATGCGTTGGAGGGGTTTTAGTTGGGGGCTGAAGGTGACGGCTAGTGGCGTTCTGTTATTTTCTTTGTTAGGCCTGTCCTGTAGTAGGTGACTTCTGGGAACTCTTCTGGCTCTATCAATCTGTTTCTTCACTTCCGCAGGTGGGTATTGTAGTTGTAAGAATGCTTGATAGAGATCTTGTAGGTGTTTGTCTCTGTCTGAGGGGTTGGAGCAAATGCGGTTGTATCGCAGAGCTTGGCTGTAGACGATGGATCGTGTGGTGTGGTCAGGGTGAAAGCTGGAGGCATGTAGGTAGGAATAGCGGTCAGTAGGTTTCCGGTATAGGGTGGTGTTGATGTGACCATCGTTTATTAGCACTGTAGTGTCCAGAAAGTGGATCTCATGTGTGGACTGGACCAGGCTGAGGTTGATGGTGGGATGGAAATTGTTGAAATCATGGTGGAATTCCTCAAGGGCTTCTTTTCCATGCGTCCAGATGATGAAGATGTCATCAATATAGCGCAAGTAAAGTAGGGGCGTTAGGGGACGAGAGCTGAGGAAGCGTTGTTCTAAATCAGCCATAAAAATGTTGGCATACTGTGGGGCCATGCGGGTACCCATAGCAGTGCCGCTGATCTGAAGGTATACATTGTACCCAAATGTAAAATAGTTATGGGTAAGGACAAAGTCACAAAGTTCAGCCACCAGGTTAGCCGTGACATTATCGGGGAGTTTGTGTGTGTGGTTTTTGGAGGGGTGTGTGTGTGTGGGGGGGGGGTGAGAAAACCTGGATTAGTGCTGGAAATGACCCACCTTGATTATCATGCGCATTATAAAGAGAGGTTTCAAAGAGGGATGGGCTATTACCAGCAGGAGAGTGAGTTTGTATGTGTGTCTGTGTGGGGGGGGGGGGGGAAAGGGTGAGAAAACCTGGATTTGTGCTGGAAATGGCCTTCCTTGATGATCACTTTAGATAAGCTGTTAGCAGCAGGACAGTGGGGTGGGAGGAAGTTTTGTTTCATGGTCTCTGTGTGTATATAATGTCTTCTGCAGTTTCCACGATATGCTATGCATCCGATGAAGTGAGCTGTAGCTCACGAAAGCTCATGCTCAAATAAACTGGTTAGTCTCTAAGGTGCCACAAGTACTCCTTTTCTTTTTTCCAAAGGGGTTTGAAGTAATCACTTTTAAAACATTGGTTAAATATGTATTGTTATTTTACAGAGAACTCTCAATGTAGTTCTGGCCTCTGTCTGCTGATGTACTCAAGTAATATTTAACGTACCAGAGCTTTCAAACAGCTGTATTTGCAGATTTTTGAAAGTAAGCCTCTCTGCTATACCTGGAATAGCAAAGATAATAGATACACAGGCACCAACATGTCTTTGAAAACAATCAGTTCTTCCGCTTATATATGTACATATACGCTGTGTCCAAAATACACAGCAATGTGAGAACATTTTTAAGAATTGAGGTATAAACCCTTATAGAAATCCTAAGTATAATCTACAAAGACCTTGTATGTTTGATTTTTTATATTTTATATAAAATATATATTTATTAATTATTTTAGGAAAACTATAGCAATATACAAGTTAATATTTTCAAACATAGGGTCCCATTCTGTAAAACTTTACTAATGTTATGTAAATAATTCTTACTTTGAGGAATACTCCAATTGATCCTACTGGTGCAAGAAAGAGTAACTCATGAGAGGGAGGGTTTTCAGGATTAGCCACTTAATACATATAAAATATACATGAGCACACAATCAAAACTTAAATCATAAGGAAAAAAACAAAACTACAGTTCAAAAGAGCAAAAATGGTGCTAACAAGTCCAATACTCATACTTCAACAAATCCAGATTATGGACCCATTCATGCAATTCTTACCGAAAATTTCTCTCTGAAGTCAATGAGAATTTTGTCTGCAAAAGAATTGTAAGACTATATGTGTGAGCGCGTGCGCGCTAACACACACACACACACACTATTATGGCAGTGCCTTTGTGGCTCCATAGTTAAAGCTGAGTTGCATTCTGCACTTAAAGCAGAAAATCAGCCTCTTTGTTATGCATGAAAAATACTGCATATTCTCCCCAAAATTATAGCACTTACTCTTTGGGTATAGAATTATTTTTCTGAAAATTTACAAGTAAATCTGTTAAATAGCATAGAATTTAAATAAATTAAAAATGAGTCATTTAAAAAAATAGCACCAGTGTCAGCCCCCCCCCCCCGCTTTTGGGGTTCCATAATGATCATAGTAATAGAGTAACACACACTCTTCAAATTTCCCATAGAGTTAAAACTCAGTGAAATCATGAGGATAGGCTAGATTTGAAGAATTTGAAGAAAAATTAATAGGAGTAATCATAGTTTTTTCCTCACGATACTTTATAACTGAAAGATTCTTCTTTGGTAGAGGCTAAAGTCTGATCTCCTCCAGAAAATTCCACAAAGAATCTTTCAAAATGGCTGTCATCTTCCATTGTTGTCAGTGGGACTGAGGCCAAAGTTGCTCACAGGTGGCCATTTTGAGAAGGACATCTGTCATACTTTCTTCTTAATGGAACTGAGGCCATAGATGGGTCTTAGTAAAGACGGGTGCTGTCTCCATTCAGAGGCTCTTCACACAATTCCTCTCCACTTCCTCACAGCATAGGCGGCTACCATCTTTCGTAAGAGCAACCTCCATAAGAGGGAGGAGGTAATTTTGAAATGGGTCAGTTCTCCATGAGTTTCTCTGAGGGGAAGATTTCATGTGCCAGCCTCTGGTGAAGGATAAGCTTTCAAGTATGAAAAATAATTAAAACACAACCAATAATCCCAAATATTTATTTTCAAAAGAAACCTGCTGCATCAGATCTACTCAACAGAGAGAGCAGTATGGAGGGTGTGTGCACGTAAATATGGAGGAGAGGAGGGAAGAGAAATTTGGGATGTGTGCACAGGAGAATAGAAGGAGGTGCAAGAGGCAGGGGGAATTTGGTGAACAAGAGGGCTGGGGAAACTGGGGTGTAGATGGTAGCTATTTAAAAACAGCTATAAACCCAGTTTAACTGGCCAGTATTGTGCAGCTCCACAGTAGCACAAAACATCCAGGCATATTGGTAAATCTGACCATAACAATTAACAACAGAGAATGATTTAAGGTTTATATGTCATATCTTCAAATAATACATAGTAACATTTTCTCTGAGCTTCTTGTAAAGTGTTAAGCAAATGGAATTTTTAATAAAATAATACACAAAGGAATCATAGAATATCAGGGTTGGAAGGGACCTCAGGAGGTCATGTAGTCCAACCCCCTGCTCAAAAGCAGGACCAATCACCAACTAAATCATCCCAGCCAGGGCTTTGTCAAGCCTGACCTTGAAAACCTCTAAGGAAGGCAATTCCGCCTCCTCCCTAGGTAACCCATTTCAGTACTTCCCCACCCTCCCAGTGAAAATTTTTTTCCTGATATCCAATCTAAACCTCCCCCACTGCAACGTGAGACCATTACTCCTTGTTCTGTCATCTGCTACCACTGAGAACAGTCTAGCTCCATCCTCTTTAGAACCCCTTTCAGGTAGTTGAAAGCAGCTGTCAAATCCCCCCTCATTCTTCTCTTCTGCAGACTAAATAATCCCAGTTCCCTCAGCCTCTCCTCATAAGTCATGTGCTCCAGCCCCCTAATCATTTTTGTTGCCCTCCGCTGGACTCTTTCCAATTTTTCCACATCCTTCTTGTAATGTGGGGCCCAAAACTGGACACAGTACTCCAGATGAGGCCTCACCAATGTCGAATAGAGGGGAATGATCACGTCCCTCGATCTGCTGGCAATGTCCCTACTTATACAGCCCAAAATGCCGATAGCCTTCTTGGCAACAAGGGCACAATGTTGACTCTCATCCAGCTTCTTGTCCACTGTAACCCCTAAGCCCTTTTCTGCAGAACTGCTGCCTAGCCGCTTGGTCCCTAGTCTGTAGCAGTGCATGGGATTCTTTCGTCCTAAGTGCAGGACTCTGCACTTGTCCTTGTTGAACCTCATCAGATTTCTTTTGGCCCAATCCTCCAATTTGTCTAGGTCACTCTGAACCCTATCCCTACCCTCCAGCTATCTACCACTCCTCCCAGTTTAGTGTCCCCTGCAAACTTGCTGAGGGTGCAATGCATGCCATCCTCCAGATCGTTAATGAAGAGAAGCCCTACTCTCTCCAGCACACCTAAAAAAAAATCTATGTTAAAATGGAGGTAAGATTGAGAATATGTATCAGTAATTTAGAGTAAACTACATTACAACGATGTTATAACTTTCCTCAAACCAAGCATGTTAAAAACCCAGGAAATTCAAGTTAAGGTTAAACTTAAAAAAAATCCAAATATAATACAGTATGGAAATGCATGGCTAGAGCACTCAAAAAACCTTAGCTCTGCCCTCTACTGACACCATGAGGAAAAAAATAGGAAAAAAATTGAAGAATATGTATTTAAAAATCTGTTTAACTTAATCTGGGACCAGAAATACTAAAATGTCTTAATCATAATCATAGTTACAGTTATTGCATTGGGTTGCTACAGGATAATGACATATATAATGAGTAGGGCCCTACCAAATCCATGGCCATGAAAAACGCATCATGGCCTGTGAAATCTGGTCTCCCCCTGTGAAATCTGATCTTTTTTTGTGCTTTTACCCTATATTATACAGAATTCACAGGGGAGACCAGAGTTTATCAAATTGGGGGTCCTGACCCAAAAGGGAGTTGCGGGGGGGGGGTCACAGTATTGAAACCCTTATTTCTGCTCTGCTTTCAGAGCTGAGTGGCTGGAGAGCAGCGGCTGATGGTCAGGTGCACAGCTCAGAAGGCAGCACCCTACCAGCAGCAGCGCAGAAGTAAGGGTAGTGGTACCGCAACCCCCCTACAATAACCTTGCAACCCCCCGCACAACTGCCTTTTGGGTCAGGAGCCCTACAATTACAACACCATGAAATTTCAGATTTAAGTAGCTGAAATAATGAAATTTACAATTTTTAAAATGACCATGAAATTGACCAAAATGGACTGTGAATTTGGTAAGGTCCTAATAATGAGAATTCCTCTTGCTCATTCAAATGACCCTTTCAGACTTTGCCAAATCACTCAGATCAAGGTGCCTACAACCCAGAAATACTTGTATTCTTTCTGCAAATAAATCAATCAGCATCATAATAATTAATAAATAATAATACTGAGCACATTTTCTTTTAAGGTAACTAGCCTTAGCCTCATTTTTATAGATGGTGAAACTAGAGTATAGAGAGTTTAAAGGTCCTATTCTCCCCTATGAAGGAACAACTTCTGTAGGGGAAGTGAAACCTACCGCAACTCTCCCCAGAAAACCTCCTTAAAGGGGGTTCTATTGTATGCAAGGGGTCAATTCAGCCTCAGGTTTTGAGAGAGGAACCCAGCTGGATCTCCTACCCAGCCCTTCTCTTTCCATTGCCATGGAAATGGAACTCCATGAAGAACAGCTTTCACAGGGTTAGAGGAAAGAGGAAACATAACATGGAGATATACCCTAGAGATGTAGGTGCCCTCTACAGGTAGATCAGGAGGAGAGTGCAAGACCCTGAGTGTTTTGCCCAGGGCCACACAAAATATGAATAGACACCCTGCCTTTTGATTTCCAGTCCAATGTCTGGTCAATAAACTATGTATGTGGACCAGCCTGTCTCAGTAGCTGCAAATAGTACACTATGTATGTGTGTTTATTACATAACAAATAAAATCATGGTGCTGAAACAAAAGGTTGATTTTCTTCATTTATGTTTTTTGGCTTCAAATGTTTGGACACATAATCAATTGGCTTAAATGAACTATCTCTCAAAGATTTTCCTCCAGACCTCTAAGTGGTGGCAGCTCCCACCCCCCAACTTTCATTTTCTGTCTCTACGCATTCCCTTGCCTGGAAAAAAAAAAATCTATCAGAGCTGCTTGCTGTTCACAGTTTTGAAAAAAATAAGGCTCCTTATTAGGAGCCTAACTTTAGATTCCTAGTTGTGAAAATATTAGCCCTCGATTTCATTATCAAAATAATGAAAAAAATCTCTGGTTGAATAAGAACACTATCGCTCAATTTGCTTGATTCATTTTTTCCCTGTAGTTGCTTCTACAGTCCATCTGCTGAAAGGAGAAGCCAAAATGTTTTAGAATTATGTTTTCATAGGGAATTCTCTGTTAATTAGTTATCTCTTTGCCATGTGTAGCATGATGAAATCAGCTACTGTAATTTTATGAAATACAATGTTCAACTGTTTGTGTCACCATGCACACTTTCTTACACACCGTGCGTTAGCGGACCACAAGGTGTCCAAATAACATTTTATTTTAATACAATGTGGACACACATTTACTGTAGCATCACAATTTCTTATTTCCTTGTGTCTAAAGGATGTGATCTCAGGCTAAATGCAGCAAAAAGCTTTTATGTGCTCAAACTCATTTGTACTTCCAATTTTATGCATTTTTTTTTTAGAGTGGAGCTTATCTTAGTGAAGTTATTTATAAGATTTTTAAAAAAATGTTCTACAATGCCCAGCTCCAGAATGCAGTTATATTTAATGTATAGCTATGTGTCTGTCAGTGTAATTTGCTGTTTGGTACTGTGTTAATGAGAAGATGGCACTGCCACGCTATGCAGAAGTGTAGTTTGTAATTGAAAATGAAATAAACCAACCTTTTAACCTTTCAATACTGTAGAATACTCTGGATAGCTAAACTTTGGCTTGTTTCCAGGAAGCTTTGTTAGGGAGGAAAAGTGCAGAATGCCATTTTCTACATTTTTCACGTGTGTGTGTTTTCCAGCCAAGAGGCAGAATTTTTTTGTAATAATACCTCACTCTTAGATAGTGTTTCCATCTGCAGACTTCGATGCACTTATTAAGGTGGGTATTTATTTGCTTCCCCTTTATCTTGCATAAAGTCGAATGGGAAATCAGGATCAAGAGTCAGGAATAGAAGCCAGGTCTCCAAGTATATGAACCCCAGCATCCAGTGCTAATCACAAGATAGCACTGCCTTTCCTGGAGCTAGTGAACCATTTTCTTTACTCTGCCTAGGTTGGTAAAATGGAGGAGGTGGTGTGGTCTTTGTTGAGCCTACAGCTATGACTGAAATATGGCAGAAGAGAAAAGAAAGACCAAATCAGAGTAGCATCAACTTACAGTCACTTGCAACCTGAATATCTGGGTTGTTTTCAAGTCACCTTATTCAGTTTCTTGTTGTGGGGGAAACGGAGATCAGCTGCCCATCAGAAAACATGTTTTCTCCAAAAGACAGAAAATGAGAGCCTGGGGGGTGTGTGTGTGTCTTATTTTGCATACTAATTCCTGGAAGAATGAAGTGCAAAAAGTAGTAAGACCCCCATGCAGCCCCATTGGCCTAACTGGAGCTGCCCGCCCCACAGTATAGGAGTCAAACTATGCCTATAGTATAGACCAATGGCTCAGTCCTGAAACCCTTCCTGTGAGGAATCCTTACTCACACAAGTCACCCTACAGATGTCAATGGAGCATCCATCTGACTAAGAAGTGTTCACATGAAATGATTATGATAAAACTATATCTTCAATAAGAGGACAATGATGCAGGGTACAGTTTGGCTGCATCTTATGTATAGTAATTATCTGCATTGGGAAAAAAGGCAGATTAGGGCCTCAATTGTGCAAAGCATTTAAATACTCCTTTCTCAGTGTTCTAAAGTTGTCCTCCATGATTCCGTTGAAGGGTACGTGTAGGGATGGACAATACATGGTCTCACCGAGCACCCCACCAGGAAAGCAAATGGAGAAGGGAATAAATGGAGACAGAAATGAAAATTTGGTGAAGCTGGTCCCCTTCAGGACTCTGGAGAAAACTCTGGCCCTGCAATTCCATAGAAGTCAGAAGAGAGAACTGATCTTGTGGGATGTCAGGAGGAAGTAGCAGAATAAAAATGCTGAGGGAAATTTCTTCTGGGGAAAACAATACTTATTGTTTCTCAGGAAGAGATTCTATGACTTTTTAAAAAGCCCAATTTGTCATATCCTGGCCCCAGGATGCAGGAGTACAGCTACAGCCTTAAAACTGGGTCGCATTAATTTTTGGGTCCCCTAATTTTGTTTGTTTGGTTTTGTTTTGTTTTAAATACTACATCTGTTACCGTGTCCTGTTTTGAGGTGTCTGGCCTCATGGGATACCATGTGGGTCTGGGCCAGATTTCTAGACCAAAACTGCCTTTGTGCACCTGCAATTTGCAGAAGCAAAAAGCTACAGACACCGTGTCTAATTAGCTGCTATGTGGGTGTGGGCACAATCAAGGCACTCAAATCTCCAGATAAAATGACACCAACTATCTGCACCTGCAAAACTGTGGGTACAAAAGCAGAGGCTGAGTTAAAGGTGACCTGCAAAGGAATTTAAAATAATTGAATTGGGCTCATACCCCTACCGCTCCTTTTTCTCTGCCTCTTTCTCTTTTTTATGCATATAGAAGGCCTGAAAGGTGGTTTTGTAAAAGTTTTTTTCCCCCAGTTTTTTCTTATTTATACCTTAGCAATATCAGAAACTTAAATTCTGGTCTTCCCTGGTATTGCTGGATTACTTGTTTTGGGGAAGGGTGTCTGATGTGATATAATGTTAGCTTCCACATCTTAATTAAAGGGGTGAGATCTGTAACAAGGCTGTCCTTTCTTTAAAAATGTCAATCACCCCTGAAGTTTAAACAGATGTTTGCAAGAGCCAACAATAAGCAGATTTTTAAACAATCTGACTAAAACTTCTTTCCCTTGCCATTTGCTCAACTTTCACTGTCTTTCTTTTGTAACTTCATCATTTCACTAGTTCTTCAGTTATTCTAAAAAGTCTCCTGGGCTAGGCAGAACCTGAATTATTAATTTAAGAAAGGAGCAGAAAACATTTTTTAAAAAGAAAGAGAAATCCGTTCTTTACACATTATGAAGAAACAACAACAAAAATGAGCAAACCTAATGTCTTTTCCATTTGCAGGTTTCCTTTAAGGTTGACCCTGTATGTTCACAGAGCTGTACTAGTTTCCTTGCTGAAACTTATGGCCTATGTCTGGAGAAGAGAACTGAGCAAATAATTAGCAACAAATAATTTATCAGTTGAACTTGAAGTCTTTTACTGATCGTGGAACATGCATTAGTAGATTATAGTTATATTAGATTTATTCAGTATATGTAATTACTTGAGTTTTGTGTGTGTGTCTGTGTGTGTCTGTGTGTGAGAGAGAGAATTTTTTAAAACTACACGCTGCGTGTGAACAGTTTGCTAATATTCCATATTCATGGTGTGTTGGTCAGTTGTGATTAATCTAACAAGTAACACTGTATTATTTTTGTTCTCTCATTAGATGAACATGTAGATACTTCTGTGCATACATGCACATGTATACATGCATATGCAAACTTTAGTGTCAGTCTCCACAAATACTTGTTCAGGCAACTTGGGAAATTTATTTGCATGAAAAATTCATGCTAGTAAAATTAATTTGACAAATGTTAATGGAAAGTGAATGCAAAAGAGAAGCAAGAATAGCCAAAGAAATTTCAATTAACAATTCAAGTGAGTATTCACTTTTTTTTTTTTTTTTTTTGCAATGTTCACCAAGGTCTAGTGAAGACAATGAAAAGGGGTGAATATTGTTCCAGCCTTAATTAAATGTACCACTAAAATAATTCTCTTGATATGAATCTTTTAACTAACACACACTACTTAACATACACAGTTGATTTTTTTTCATATCAACATTTTGAACTGCAACACTTTGGACCAAATCCTGCTCATCTTACTTACCTGACTTAGTGGAACTGTTCACCTCTGTGAAGAGTGGAATTTATTCCTGTGCAGACAACCAGGACAAGGCCTCTGCATTAGTTAAGTGTGCAAAATAGGACAGAAGTGAGACTTAAGTCGTCCATAAGCCATGTGAATGTCAGAGGTGAATGTCACCCAAAGTGAACTGGGGCAGGGGGTGCTGCTTCAGACTATATGAGAACAGAAATACATAGATAATGGGCCAGCTCCCGCTCCCACTGAAGTCAGTGTGAATTTGCCATTGACTTCAATGGGGACAAGATCATGCCCAGTATTTGTAGCTGCATTATAGGGTTTGACTTTCTAGGTTTAAGGCCTGAAGGGAACTGCCTGATCATCTAGTCTGACTTCCATATATCCCAGGCCATCAACACCACCCAGCACCCACATATTAAACCCAATACTGTAAATGAGACCAAAGTAAATGAGACCCACAGGAGACTAGACTATAATGTGTCACAGGCAGAGAACAGGAGAACCCAAAGGTGCACCAGTGCTCGAGGTGCCCACAATGGCAAGACAATGATTAACTGAGATATACCCGAATAATCCTGGCAAGTGACCTGCACCCACACGTTGCAGAGGAAGGCAAAAAAAATCTGTGTTTTGTCCATGCTATCACTTTGTATTTCTTTACAGTTTACCTCATTGCTGATGCACAACCCTATGCCATCATCTTTACCTGTATTTTCTCCTAAACTGCATGTACCCTTCAGTCCCCTGAAAGAACACTACAAACATTTTAAAACAAAGAAGCCCAATTCCATCTTCTCTTTCTATTGCCAAAAATGTTTTTTTTTACCCAAATACAAATAAATATCACCAGTAGGGGGAATAGATGTATAAAAAACAAACTCAAAATGTTTTTATTATATGAAAATGACTTGAATGGAATTGAGCTATTTCAGCTAAAAAGTTCCTGGTTTATAGTTTTTGCCAAATGGTTTTCACCTGAGAATAATAGTGACAGCATATTGCTTAAATAAGGTGTTTACAGGCTTTACAGTGATACACAACCTTCTCTGAAATAATTTAACCCAGTGTAACTTTATGAAACTATTACGCTGTATCTAGTGCTCAGACTGAAGTGGGTAATGGGGGAATTCACCTCCCTGCTGCCCACCTAACACATACATGCATTTCTCACTTTTACCATTTGGTACCAGGGGCAATTGGAGAAAAAAAAAGAAAAGACTGGGTGGAAAGGGAGCACATAATCACACCCTCACTATTCCATCCCCTCTACCACACCATTCTCTTACCCCTCCTGCCCTCCCTCCTCCAATAAAAAGAATCAAATACTGTCTGTACATTACAGCTAGAGTGACCAGTCGTCCTGATATTAGGGGCTTTGTCTTATAAACGCAAATATATCCCCCTGAAAAAAAAAGTGTCCTGATTTTTCACACTTTCTGTCTGGTCACCCTAATTACAGTCTATGGCTAATTAGAATGGAATATCCCCAAATGATGCATGTGATCCCCAAATGTCCGAAGCAAAAACTCAGGTATAAAATACAGCAGCCTCCGGCCTCCATTTAAGTTACTCTATATGAGTGGACCCGATCTGCCTGTGCATAGCAATTTGGGGAATCAGTACTTATAACTTGCTTTACAAAGTTAAGTAATAAAGGGAGGGCCATATTGTGCTATTGGGTTTTAAGTAGCACTTCCCATTGGTTTCAGTTAAAAAAAATTAAAAACAGCAGAAGAAGAGAAAAACTGAGAGATGGGCAGAGGAGAAAAGATACGTTTTCAGCTGCAGTTTGAAACCCTAAAACAAACAGATTCGACATTAGACGGCAAATTGATGAGGGAGGTTGTATCCAGGCTGCAGGAACTGCAAAGGAGAAGACTCTCACGCCAGCAGTGGTCAGACTGTGTGAAAGGAGAGAGAGCAGGCTGGTCCTAAGCAGGAGGAATGAGACAAGGTGCTGGAGTCAGGCAAAGCCAAGCCCATGGAAGGGTCTAAAAACAAGGAGAATTTTGAACTGAGTGACTGGGGAGCCATGGAGTTACATTTGGAAGGGAAGCCCAAAATAACCGTTTCAAGGTAATCATATTAGTTTTTCTGTAGCAATAAATTAGAAATCCTTAGTTCATAGCCAAACAAGCATTAAATCGAGAAGTAAGTCTTTTAGACGCTATCTCAATTCTCTTCTCTCTAAAGGTTTCACACGTTATCAGATTTTTTTTTAAATGAAAAATGAACTATTTGAAAAATACTCAAGAAGCCCATAAATCTGCCTTTTCTA